>NC_090359.1:28962120-29137120 GCF_035084215.1 Heptranchias perlo | reverse complement strand
GAGAAGGGAGCAGAGGGAGAGGGAGAGGGGGCGGGGGAGGGAGAGGGGGTGGGGGAGGGAGAGAGGGAGCGGGAGAGTGAGGGGGGAGAGGGGGCGGGGGAGAGGGTGGAGGGAGAGCGAGAGGGGGAGAGGGTGGAGCGAGGGGGAGAGGGAGGGGGGAGGGAGGAGAGGCGGATGGGGAGAGAAGGGTGGAGAGAGGGAGGAAGGGGGGTAGAGGGAGGGGGAGGGGGAGCGGGGGTAGAGGGAGGGGGGGCGGGGGTAGAGGGAGGGGGGGCGGGGGTAGAGGGAGGGGGGGGCGGGGGTAGAGGGAGGGGGGGCGGGGGTAGAGGGAGGGGGGGGCGGGGGGGTAGAGGGAGGGGGGGGGGGCGGGGGGTAGAGGGAGGGGGGGGCGGGGGTAGAGGGAGGGGGGGGCGGGGGTAGAGGGAGGGGTAGAGGGAGGGGGAGCGGGGGTAGAGGGAGGGGGGGGCGGGGGTAGAGGGAGGGGGAGCGGGGGTAGAGGGAGGGGGGCGGGGGTAGAGGGAGGGGTAGAGGGAGGGGGAGCGGGGGTGGAGGGAGGGGGAGTGGGGGGTAGAGGGAGGGGTAGAGGGAGGGGGAGCGGGGGTGGAGGGAGGGGGAGTGGGGGTAGAGGGAGGGGTAGAGGGAGGGGGGAGCGGGGGTGGAGGGAGGGGGAGCGGGGGTAGAGGGAGGGGGAGCGGGGGTGGAGGGAGGGGGAGTGGGGGTGGAGGGAGGGGGGGGCGGGGGTAGAGGGAGGGGGGGGCGGGGGTAGAGGGAGGGGTAGAGGGAGGGGGAGCGGGGGTGGAGGGAGGGGGAGCGGGGGTAGAGGGAGGGGTAGAGGGAGGGGGAGCGGGGGTAAAGGGAGGGGGAGCGGGGGTGGAGGGAGAGAGGGGGTGGAGGGAGAGAGGGGGTGGGGGAGAGGGGAGAGAGGGAGAGGGAGATGGGGAATCCTTTCTTTCCTTCGATGTTATCTCTGTCCATCAGGAAAAGTCACAAACACAATATTCCACTGATTGGCTCAACATCATTAAATGAAATCAATCTGTCTGTCCTTCCACATACGGAGTAAGCTCCACCTGCCTCGCCTTCACCAGCAGTTCAGACAGGGCAAGGCTCAAATCGAGGTGCTGATTTTTCTTCCTTGCTCCAGCCCGAGCTGCGTTTGCTGATCACTTCCATTTAGACAGCAGAGAGCGCCTGTAACCTGCAGTGGGTGAAGGAAGGCTGCCCAGTGTTTAGTGAGTTCATCACAATCGACAGCAGGCAACAATCAAATCAAAGCCCTAAATCCTACCCTGGGCCCCTCACCAAAGGTGGTGACTGAATCCCTGTGACGTGAGGTGATCGCTAGGCTTTGTCACACAGGCTGTCACTGGAGGGGTGGGGGGTTCCCACCCACATCCCTTTCGATAAACCCCTCAGAAACCCGGGGCAAAGTGATGTCTGAAACCCCCAGAAAACTACAGCCCGTGGAGGAGTGTGACAGAGTTCACTGGACAGCAATCTCCCCCCCTGCCCCAAAACAAACCAATCTACTTCCAGCAGAAAACCGTTTGATCCTCCAAACTACCCTGAGCTCTGGGGGGGTGCGTTCAGCAGCCCTGTTTGCTTCTAAGGGGAAATGGCGAGATTTAAACACACACACTTTCTGCACAAAACATTCCCCGCCCCCCCCCCCCCAATCCCCTGTAAGTAATTTCCAATCCCTCCCCCCGCATTCTCACACCGTCTTTACGTGACTGGATGCTGGAACCTGCCAGTCATCAGTGCCTTCGGAATTCGGAACCTTTTCCACAACTGCGATGCCAAAGTGCAAAGTTGAGAGTGAAAAGTTTGTACTTTCCCTCTCCTTTAAGACACGGCCAATCTCAACAGGCTCCTCTCGTTACTCCTAAGACTTAAAGCGCAAGGAAATAAGAACTCTTTGTTATCTGAAGGTTTTCAACCGATGGGAACAGTAAAATGCAAGGCAGAGACATCCACTGACATCCGTTCCTCCCGCCCAGTCTCCTGCCCTTTTACAAAGCTCTTTCACAAGTCCGTAACTCGTAGTCAGATCTTAGGTTGTCAGCCCTCGTTTCTGCACTCCCTCCAGCTCCTGGGACTGTCTCAGTTCCTTCATCCTGAAAGACAGAGAGAACTTTTTAAACAAATTAATGGCTCCTGGCAATGGCATTCGAGTGAGAATCCCCTCCCGTGGGACTGTTCCCCGGTGAGATCCCCTCCCGTGGGACTGTTCCCCGGTGAGATCCCCTCCCGTGGGACTGTTCCCCGGTGAGAATCCCCTCCCGTGGGACTGTTCCCCGGTGAGATCCCCTCCCGTGGGACTGTTCCCCGGTGAGAATCAGCTCCCGTGGGACTGTTCCCCGGTGAGATCCCCTCCCGTGGGACTGTTCCCCGGTGAGATCCCCTCCCGTGGGACTGTTCCCCGGTGAGATCCCCTCCCGTGGGACTGTTCCCCGGTGAGATCCCCTCCCGTGGGACTGTTCCCCGGTGAGATCCCCTCCCGTGGGACCGTTCCCCGGTGAGATCCCCTCCCGTGGGACAGTTCCCCGGTGAGATCCCCTCCCATGGGACTGTTCCCTAGTGAGAATCAGCTCCCGTGGGACTGTTCCCTCGTGAGAATCAGCTCCCGTGGGACTGTTCCCTCGTGAGAATCAGCTCCCGTGGGACTGTTCCCCGGTGAGATCCCCTCCCGTGGGACTGTTCCCCGGTGAGATCCCCTCCCGTGGGACTGTTCCCCGGTGAGAATCAGCTCCCGTGGGACTGTTCCCCGGTGAGATCCCCTCCCGTGGGACCGTTCCCCGGTGAGATTCGCTCCCGTGGGACTGTTCCCCGGTGAGATCCCCTCCCGTGGGACTGTTCCCCAGTGAGAATCAACTCCCGTGGGACTGTTCCCCGGTGAGAATCAACTCCCGTGGGACCGTTCCCCAGTGAGAATCCCCTCCCGTGGAACTGTTCCCCGGTGAGATCCACTCCCGTGGGACCGTTCCCCGGTGAGATTCGCTCCCATGGAACCGTTCCCCGGTGAGATTCAGCTCCCGTGGGACTGTTCCCCGGTGAGATCCCCTCCCATGGAACTGTTCCCCGGTGAGAATCAGCTCCCGTGGGACTGTTCCCCGGTGAGATCCCCTCCCATGGGACTGTTCCCTGGTGAGAATCCACCCTGTGGGACTGTTCCCCGGTGAGAATCAGCTCCCATGGGACTGTTCCCTGGTGAGAATCAGCTCCCGTGGGACCGTTCCCCGGTGAGATTCGCTCCCATGGAACCGTTCCCCGGTGAGATTCAGCTCCCGTGGGACCGTTCCCCGGTGAGAATCAGCTCCCGTGGGACCGTTCCCCGGTGAGAATCCCCTCCCATGGGACTGTTCCCTGGTGAGAATCAGCTCCCGTGGGACCGTTCCCCGGTGAGATTCGCTCCCATGGAACCGTTCCCCGGTGAGAATCAGCTCCCGTGGGACTGTTCCCCGGTGAGATCCCCTCCCATGGGCCTGTTCCCCGGTGAGAATCAGCTCCCGTGGGACTGTTCCCCGGTGAGAATCCACCCCGTGGGACTGTTCCCCGGTGAGAATCCCCTCCCGTGGGACTGTTCCCCGGTGAGAATCAGCTCCCGTGGGACTGTTCCCCGGTGAGAATCAGCTCCCGTGGGACTGTTCCCCGGTGAGATCCCCTCCCGTGGAACCGTTCCCCGGTGAGATCCCCTCCCGTGGGACCGTTCCCCGGTGAGATCCCCTCCCGTGGGACCGTTCCCCGGTGAGAATCAGCTCCCGTGGGACTGTTCCCCGGTGAGATCCCCTCCCGTGGGACTGTTCCCCGGTGAGATCCCCTCCTGTGGGACTGTTCCCCGGTGAGATCCCCTCCCGTGGGACTGTTCCCCGGTGAGATCCCCTCCCGTGGGACTGTTCCCCGGTGAGATCCCCTCCCGTGGGACTGTTCCCCGGTGAGAATCAGCTCCCGTGGGACTGTTCCCCGGTGAGATCCCCTCCCGTGGGACTGTTCCCCGGTGAGATCCCCTCCCGTGGGACTGTTCCCCGGTGAGATCCCCTCCCGTGGGACCGTTCCCCGGTGAGATCCCCTCCCGTGGGACTGTTCCCCGGTGAGATCCCCTCCCGTGGGACTGTTCCCCGGTGAGATCCCCTCCCGTGGGACTGTTCCCCGGTGAGATCCCCTCCCGTGGGACTGTTCCCCGGTGAGATCCCCTCCCGTGGGACTGTTCCCCGGTGAGATCCCCTCCCGTGGGACTGTTCCCCGGTGAGAATCAGCTCCCATGGGACCGTTCCCCGGTGAGATCCCCTCCCGTGGGACTGTTCCCCGGTGAGATCCCCTCCCGTGGGACTGTTCCCCGGTGAGATCCCCTCCCGTGGGACCGTTCCCCAGTGAGAATCCCCTCCCATGGGACTGTTCCCTAGTGAGAATCAGCTCCCGTGGGACCGTTCCCCGGTGAGATTCGCTCCCGTGGGACTGTTCCCCGGTGAGATTCGCTCCCGTGGGACTGTTCCCCGGTGAGATCCCCTCCCGTGGGACTGTTCCCCGGTGAGAATCAGCTCCCGTGGGACCGTTCCCCGGTGAGAATCCCCTCCCATGGGACTGTTCCCTAGTGAGAATCAGCTCCCGTGGGACCGTTCCCCGGTGAGATTCGCTCCCGTGGGACTGTTCCCCGGTGAGATCCCCTCCCGTGGGACTGTTCCCCGGTGAGATCCCCTCCCGTGGGACCGTTCCCCGGTGAGATCCGCCCCCGTGGGACTGTTCCCCGGTGAGATCCCCTCCCGTGGGACTGTTCCCCGGTGAGATCCCCTCCCGTGGGACTGTTCCCCAGTGAGAATCAACTCCCGTGGGACTGTTCCCCGGTGAGAATCAGCTCCCGTGGGACTGTTCCCCGGTGAGATCCCCTCCCGTGGAACTGTTCCCCTGTGAGAATCAGCTCCCGTGGGACCGTTCCCCGGTGAGAATCCCCTCCCGTGGGACCGTTCCCCGGTGAGATCCACTCCCGTGGGACCGTTCCCCGGTGAGATTCAGCTCCCGTGGGACTGTTCCCCGGTGAGATCCCCTCCCATGGGACTGTTCCCCGGTGAGAATCAGCTCCCGTGGGACTGTTCCCCGGTGAGATCTCCTCCCATGGGACCGTTCCCTGGTGAGAATCCACCCTGTGGGACTGTTCCCCGGTGAGAATCAGCTCCCGTGGGACTGTTCCCCGGTGAGATCCCCTCCCGTGGGACTGTTCCCCAGTGAGAATCAACTCCCGTGGGACTGTTCCCCGGTGAGAATCAACTCCCGTGGGACCGTTCCCCAGTGAGAATCCCCTCCCGTGGAACTGTTCCCCGGTGAGATCCACTCCCGTGGGACCGTTCCCCGGTGAGATTCGCTCCCATGGAACCGTTCCCCGGTGAGATTCAGCTCCCGTGGGACTGTTCCCCGGTGAGATCCCCTCCCATGGAACTGTTCCCCGGTGAGAATCAGCTCCCGTGGGACTGTTCCCCGGTGAGATCCCCTCCCATGGGACTGTTCCCTGGTGAGAATCCACCCTGTGGGACTGTTCCCCGGTGAGAATCAGCTCCCATGGGACTGTTCCCTGGTGAGAATCAGCTCCCGTGGGACCGTTCCCCGGTGAGATTCGCTCCCATGGAACCGTTCCCCGGTGAGATTCAGCTCCCGTGGGACCGTTCCCCGGTGAGAATCAGCTCCCGTGGGACCGTTCCCCGGTGAGAATCCCCTCCCATGGGACTGTTCCCTGGTGAGAATCAGCTCCCGTGGGACCGTTCCCCGGTGAGATTCGCTCCCATGGAACCGTTCCCCGGTGAGAATCAGCTCCCGTGGGACTGTTCCCCGGTGAGATCCCCTCCCATGGGCCTGTTCCCCGGTGAGAATCAGCTCCCGTGGGACTGTTCCCCGGTGAGAATCCACCCCGTGGGACTGTTCCCCGGTGAGAATCCCCTCCCGTGGGACTGTTCCCCGGTGAGAATCAGCTCCCGTGGGACTGTTCCCCGGTGAGAATCAGCTCCCGTGGGACTGTTCCCCGGTGAGATCCCCTCCCGTGGAACCGTTCCCCGGTGAGATCCCCTCCCGTGGGACCGTTCCCCGGTGAGATCCCCTCCCGTGGGACCGTTCCCCGGTGAGAATCAGCTCCCGTGGGACTGTTCCCCGGTGAGATCCCCTCCCGTGGGACTGTTCCCCGGTGAGATCCCCTCCTGTGGGACTGTTCCCCGGTGAGATCCCCTCCCGTGGGACTGTTCCCCGGTGAGATCCCCTCCCGTGGGACTGTTCCCCGGTGAGATCCCCTCCCGTGGGACTGTTCCCCGGTGAGAATCAGCTCCCGTGGGACTGTTCCCCGGTGAGATCCCCTCCCGTGGGACTGTTCCCCGGTGAGATCCCCTCCCGTGGGACTGTTCCCCGGTGAGATCCCCTCCCGTGGGACCGTTCCCCGGTGAGATCCCCTCCCGTGGGACTGTTCCCCGGTGAGATCCCCTCCCGTGGGACTGTTCCCCGGTGAGATCCCCTCCCGTGGGACTGTTCCCCGGTGAGATCCCCTCCCATGGGACTGTTCCCCGGTGAGATCCCCTCCCGTGGGACTGTTCCCCGGTGAGATCCCCTCCCGTGGGACTGTTCCCCGGTGAGAATCAGCTCCCATGGGACCGTTCCCCGGTGAGATCCCCTCCCGTGGGACTGTTCCCCGGTGAGATCCCCTCCCGTGGGACTGTTCCCCGGTGAGATCCCCTCCCGTGGGACCGTTCCCCAGTGAGAATCCCCTCCCATGGGACTGTTCCCTAGTGAGAATCAGCTCCCGTGGGACCGTTCCCCGGTGAGATTCGCTCCCGTGGGACTGTTCCCCGGTGAGATCCCCTCCCGTGGGACTGTTCCCCGGTGAGAATCAGCTCCCGTGGGACCGTTCCCCGGTGAGAATCCCCTCCCATGGGACTGTTCCCTAGTGAGAATCAGCTCCCGTGGGACCGTTCCCCGGTGAGATTCGCTCCCGTGGGACTGTTCCCCGGTGAGATCCCCTCCCGTGGGACTGTTCCCCGGTGAGATCCCCTCCCGTGGGACCGTTCCCCGGTGAGATCCCCTCCCGTGGGACCGTTCCCCGGTGAGATCCGCCCCCGTGGGACTGTTCCCCGGTGAGATCCCCTCCCGTGGGACTGTTCCCCGGTGAGATCCCCTCCCGTGGGACTGTTCCCCAGTGAGAATCAACTCCCGTGGGACTGTTCCCCGGTGAGAATCAGCTCCCGTGGGACTGTTCCCCGGTGAGATCCCCTCCCGTGGAACTGTTCCCCTGTGAGAATCAGCTCCCGTGGGACCGTTCCCCGGTGAGAATCCCCTCCCGTGGGACCGTTCCCCGGTGAGATCCACTCCCGTGGGACCGTTCCCCGGTGAGATTCAGCTCCCGTGGGACTGTTCCCCGGTGAGATCCCCTCCCATGGGACTGTTCCCCGGTGAGAATCAGCTCCCGTGGGACTGTTCCCCGGTGAGATCCCCTCCCATGGGACCGTTCCCTGGTGAGAATCCACCCTGTGGGACTGTTCCCCGGTGAGAATCAGCTCCCGTGGGACTGTTCCCCGGTGAGATCCCCTCCCGTGGGACTGTTCCCCGGTGAGATCCCCTCCCGTGGGACTGTTCCCCGGTGAGATCCCCTCCCGTGGGACCGTTCCCCGGTGAGATCCCCTCCCGTGGGACTGTTCCCCGGTGAGAATCAGCTCCCGTGGGACTGTTCCCCGGTGAGATCCCCTCCCGTGGGACTGTTCCCCGGTGAGATCCCCTCCCGTGGGACCGTTCCCCGGTGAGATCCCCTCCCGTGGGACTGTTCCCCGGTGAGATCCCCTCCCGTGGGACTGTTCCCCGGTGAGAATCAGCTCCCGTGGGACTGTTCCCCGGTGAGATCCCCTCCCGTGGGACTGTTCCCCGGTGAGATCCCCTCCCGTGGGACTGTTCCCCGGTGAGATCCCCTCCCGTGGGACTGTTCCCCGGTGAGATCCCCTCCCGTGGGACTGTTCCCCGGTGAGATCCCCTCCCCCAGGTGGAGAACGCACCGAGATGTGGCACTGGTGAGAGGGCTCCCTGACTCCATACCTGTGCCGACAGCGCCTCAGAAACCGCATAATCTTGCGAGCAGCCTGGTCCTGCCTCTTGGTTAGGAATGTGGCTCTGCAAAAAGAAACAGAAAGCTCCCACTCAGTATTTTCTCACTGCACAATATTTCAACTTACTTCCCTTCCCTTCCTGTACTCCGGTCGCCCCTTAACACACCCTGGGTGAGAGGGTGAGAGGGTGGGAGTCAGGCTCTCAGACCCTCGCTGACTCTTCCTTTGAGAAATACAGCGCAGGAGGCCATTTGACCCATCGTGTCTGTGCTGGCTCTTTGAAAGCTATCCAATTAGCCCCATTCCCCTGCTCTTTCCCCCTATCCCCTGCAAATTTCCCCCTTCAAGTATTTATCCAATTCCCTTTTGAAAGTTATTATTGAATCTGCTTCCACCGTCCTTTCAGGCAGCGCATTCCAGATCAGAACAACTCACTGCGTAAAAAAAATTCTCCTCATCTCCCCTCTGGTTCTTTTGTCAATTCCCTTAAATCTGTGTCCTCTGGTTACCGACCCTCCTGCTCACTGGAAACAGTTTCTCCTTATTTACTCTATCAAAACCCTTCGTAATTTTGAACACCTCGATTAAATCTCCCCTTAACCTTCTCTGCTCTAAGGAGAACAATCCCAGCTTCTCCAGTCTCCCCACATCACTGAAGTCCCTCATCCCTGGGACCATTCTGGTAAATCTCCTCTGCACCCTCTCCAAGGCCTTGACATCCTTCCTAAAGTGCGGTGCCCAGAATTGGACACAATTCTCCAGGTGGGGCCTAACCGATGATTTATAAAGGTTTATCAGTACGGAGCAGGTTGTGCAGTTCAGACTGTGACTGGGAGATATAAGGCCACACCTCCCCCCGCCCACTGCCCATTATATTCCCAGCATGTACTTCATCTTCTGCTGCATTGGTCCACTCCCCCGATGGCCCTGCTTCAGTTTCTCGTACTCCTTGTAGCTGCGGTAATACTGCTGGATTAGGACAGCTGCCCGCCTGCTCTGCTGGAACTTCTTCTGCTCATAGTAACTGCGGAACTTGCTCTGGATCAGGATGGCGGCCTGAGTCATTTTCTTGTAAAGTGCATACTGTGAAAACAGAAAGTGGTGAGAATAAAAGGGGAGGGTTAGGGGATGGTCTTCAAAGCAGCAGCATTCAGCTCGTGTTATTGAAGATTTATTCAGCTCAAGCTGCAGAAAACTTCCACAGAAGTAGTAGCACAAAGCCGCCCTGTCTTATAGAAAAGCAGGAATACTTAAAATAGAACACGAGACCATTAGAAGGCAGAGTAGTACTAGATTAGGGCACGGATAGAGGGTGACTCTGGGAATAGCTGTCGGTCGAGCTGCCTGATAATCATCCCTAGCTGTCTCCTGCTCTATTTATCCTGTAATGAACCCTGCTTAATAACCACTTTCCGTCCCACAGCATGGAAATGGTCCTACATCACTGTCACCGTCACTGTTACACACTGCCCCATAACACACAGTGTCTCGTATAACCCATATACAATACACCCCTCTGCTCAGCACAATCCCTGCAGCCAACAGCTAGCACCTGAGCTGCTGCAGGAGAAGTGAGACATCTCTGGGAGTATGGGGTTTAACTCAGACTGTGGCAGGTCCAAGGAGATGGCAGTCTCTCTGGGAGCATGGGGTTTAACTCAGACTGTGGCAGGTCCAGGGAGATGGCAGTCTCTCCGGGAGTACGGGGTTTAACTCAGGCTGTGGCAGGTCCAGGGAGATGGCAGTCTCTCCGGGAGTACGGGGTTCAGCTCCTGCAATGTGACTTTGAAACAAACACTAATCTTGACATGATAAAACCTCAAATATCAGGGACTGTTGATAACTGGAATATCGACCCCAATCTAACACAACTTTAAATTGAAATTAAATTCCTTTTTTCCACCTATTCTTGCTCAGTCCTTTTTAAAATGTAATTATATATATTTTCTAACACATACTCGATTCCACCCAGTGATTTTCTCTCTGCCTCTGTCTGCACCGGGCACTTTGGAAGTGGGAGTGTGGATTTTACAGCAGGGTTATTGTCTGACTGTAAATAACCAGGTTGAGGCTGGATGTGGAACTCCAGGGGCTGCTACACTACACGTGACAGTGAACACGTGAGAATGGTAAGAGAAACAAATCTTTTAGAAAGTATACTTTCAGAATCTTAACGCTGTTTAACGGAATATTTTAAATACTTTTCAGAATTGACGATGAAATTGGGTGGACATTTTTACAAATAGGCGAACGAGAATCCCCAGTTACTCAGTGAGACTTTACAGGAGGAGGGAACAGAACACTGGGAATAGAATTCAGCCAAACAGTTAAAATTAGCAAACAGAAGTTGTTAACTTTGAACTTGTTTTACCTTCAGTGCTATCCATGTTAGCTAGTGAAACGAAGAGAGCAGTGTTAGTGAGATCATTGCAGACCTACTCCAGCACAGAATGCACAGTGCAGCTCCACCAGGGCCCCGGCGCAGCTCCAAGGCCCCGCCGCAGCTCCACCAGGGCCCCGCCGCAGCTCCACCAGGGCCCCGCCGCAGCTCCACCAGGGCCCCGCCGCAGCTCCACCAGGGCCCCGCCGCAGCTCCACCAGGGCCCCGCCGCAGCTCCACCAGGGCCCCGCCGCAGCTCCACCAGGGCCCCGCCGCAGCTCCACCAGGGCCCCGCCGCAGCTCCACCAGGGCCCCGCCGCAGCTCCACCAGGGCCCCGCCGCAGCTCCACCAGGGCCCCGCCGCAGCTCCACCAGGGCCCCGCCGCAGCTCCACCAGGGCCCCGCCGCAGCTCCACCAGGGCCCCGCCGCAGCTCCACCAGGGCCCCGCCGCAGCTCCACCAGGGCCCCGCCGCAGCTCCACCAGGGCCCCGCCGCAGCTCCACCAGGGCCCCGCCGCAGCTCCACCAGGGCCCCGCCGCAGCTCCACCAGGGCCCCGCCGCAGCTCCACCAGGGCCCCGCCGCAGCTCCACCAGGGCCCCGCCGCAGCTCCACCAGGGCCCCGGCGCAGCTCCACCAGGGCCCCGGCGCAGCTCCACCAGGGCCCCGGCGCAGCTCCAAGGCCCCGGCGCAGCTCCACCAGGGCACAATGCACTTTCCCCACAGCCTCCGCCTCTCCCTTAACAAGCCCTAGCAAGACATTTATTCCCTGCCCCTTTTTATGTCTAGTATTTTGCATATCAACTTTATATGTGGAGTGTGTACCTCAGGCAGGACGTGGAGCGCAGGGTGTGTACCTCAGGCGGAACATGGAGCACAGGGCGTGTACCTCAGGCAGGACGTGGAGCGCAGGGCGTGTACCTCAGGCGGAACATGGAGCACAGGGCGTGTACCTCAGGCAGGACGTGGAGCGCAGGGTGTGTACCTCAGGCGGAACATGGAGCACAGGGCGTGTACCTCAGGCAGGACGTGGAGCGCAGGGCGTGTACCTCAGGCGGAACATGGAGCACAGGGCGTGTACCTCAGGCAGGACGTGGAGCGCAGGGTGTGTACCTCAGGCGGAACATGGAGCACAGGGCGTGTACCTCAGGCAGGACGTGGAGCGCAGGGCGTGTACCTCAGGCGGAACATGGAGCACAGGGCGTGTACCTCAGGCAGGACGTGGAGCGCAGGGCGTGTACCTCAGGCAGAGCGTGGAGCGTGTGCCTCAGGCGCAGCGTGGAACGCGGGGCGTGTACCGCAGGCGGAGATTGAAGCACAGGGCGTGTACCTCAGGCGGAGCGTGGAGCGCAGGGCGTGTACCGCAGGCGGAGCGTGGAGCGCAGGGCGTGTACCGCAGGCGGAGCGTGGAGCGCAGGGCGTGTACCGCAGGCGGAGCGTGGAGCGCAGGGCGTGTACCGCAGGCGGAGCGTGGAGCGCAGGGCGTGTACCGCAGGCGGAGCGTGGAGCGCAGGGCGTGTACCGCAGGCGGAGCGTGGAGCGCAGGGCGTGTACCGCAGGCGGAGCGTGGAGCGCAGGGCGTGTACCGCAGGCGGAGCGTGGAGCGCAGGGCGTGTACCGCAGGCGGAGCGTGGAGCGCAGGGCGTGTACCGCAGGCGGAGCGTGGAGCGCAGGGCGTGTACCGCAGGCGGAGCGTGGAGCGCAGGGCGTGTACCTCAGGCGGAGCGTGGAGCGCAGGGCGTGTACCTCAGGCGGAGCGTGGAGCGCAGGGCGTGTACCGCAGGCGGAGCGTGGAGCGCAGGGCGTGTACCGCAGGCGGAGCGTGGAGCGCAGGGCGTGTACCGCAGGCGGAAAAGTGCAAAGTGCAGTCGTTGAAGGAACAAGTTGTCCCAGATTTGCTACACCTCAAACATGTGTCCTTACTGAACAGGGATGGTTAAAAAACAATAGCCCAGTGTTAGCCGTGGCCCAGTGGGTAGCCCTGAGTCAGAAGGTCGTGGTTTTGAGCCTCATTCCAGAGGCTTGAGCACATAATCCAGGCCGACACTCCCAGGGCAGTTCTGAGGGAGCGCTGCACTGTCGGAGGGTCAGTACTGAGGGAGCGCTGCACTGTCGGAGGGTCAGTACTGAGGGAGCGCCGCAGTGTCGGAGGGTCAGTACTGAGGGAGCGCCGCACTGTCGGAGGGTCAGTACTGAGGGAGCGCCGCACTGTCGGAGGGTCAGTACTGAGGGAGCGCCGCACTGTCGGAGGGTCAGTACTGAGGGAGCGCCGCACTGTCGGAGGGTCAGTACTGAGGGAGCGCTGCACTGTCGGAGGGTCAGTACTGAGGGAGCGCTGCACTGTCGGAGGGTCAGTACTGAGGGAGTGCTGCAGTGTTGGAGGGTCAGTACTGAGGGAGCGCTGCACTGTCGGAGGGTCAGTACTGAGGGTGCGCCGCACTGTCGGAGGGTCAGTACTGAGGGAGCGCTGCACTGTCGGAGGGTCAGTACTGAGGGAGCGCTGCAGTGTTGGAGGTGCCGTCTTTCGGATGAGATGTTAATCCGAGGCCCTATCTGCCCTCTCAGGACGTAAAAGACGACCACGGCACTAGTCTAAGAAGAACAGAGGAGTTCTCCCCGGTGTCCTGGCCAACATTTATCCTACAACCCACTATCACTTTGTGGGATCTTGCTGTGCACAAATTGGCGTTTCCTACATTACAACAGTGACTACATTTCAAAAAGTACTTCATTGGTTGTGAAGCATTTTGGGACGTCCTGAGGATATGAGGAGTGCCCGTTTGATTGCTGCCTTGTGCTAAGCTGGCTGATCTCTCCCAGGGCAGGAGGAGTGTCACACTTCGTCTCAACACGTCTGGTCACCTCTCGCTGCACAGATTGGTAAAGTTCGATATACCAATAAGTCGTGGCCTGGAGTGGAGACATCAGAAAGAACTGGGAAACGTACCTTGTGGTCCAAACTCTTGTAGTAAAAGCAAGCACGCGAGCAACATACAGGCTGAGCATGGAACTGGAACAGGGAACGAACAGATGTTACACTGCAGGGCACAGCTGTAACAAATGGCCATGAAAGAATATGCAGCACATTCTACAGGCAGTGTATAAAGCATCTCGAGTGTTCATAAACAGTGACAACAATAAATTATATTCGCATTTTAGGAACAAGAGAAGGGAAATCCAAAGAGGAGCCCGTCTCTTTCCCGGGATGGGAATTAATGCCCAATCAGGCTGTTTATTGATTACACAAACTCAGGGTAGTTACTCCCACGGCTCAGTTTTGGGAACAGACAAAATGCCAAAATCTGCAGCCACTCGAGTTAGTGCCAGTGACTGAATTTCTATATCTAGTTATTGGGGGTACGGGTCTACGAGGGGTCTTTATCACAATCCACAGAGACACGAGAAATGTGGGAACATAGGGAGGGTGGAGGCGAGGAATTCTCTATCTTGTATCCTCTGTGTCTAACTACATAGTCTAATCAACAGTTACAGGTTAATGCCGAATCTCCCCTGCACGGGCCTTATCGTGACACATGGCAGCACATGCACTGGATCAAACACACAAGCCACAGCACACTCTGTACCTGCTTGTACTTCCTGTAGCAACGCTGGATTACAGCTGCAGCAATCTCCTGCTGCTCCTTCAGTCTCCGGCCCTGGTCAGCAAACACAGGCCACTGGTTAGAAAGGCTTTCATTGATTCAATTAAACCAAATGTGTTACTTTTCAAAATCATATTCCTAAAAATCTGAGCATCCATCCTTCTTTCTGATAACAAAAGCAAAATACTGCGCATGCTGGAAATCTGAAATAAAAACAGAAAATGCTGGAAACACTCAGCGGGTCAGGCAGCGTCTGTGGAGAGAGAAACAGAATTAACGTTTCAGGTCAATGACCTATCATCAGAACTGGAAGGTCCCAGATCCCAGACAACAGACCAGACATGCATCCCACCCAGTCTGGGCTGGATACGATCCCAGGTCCCAGGCAACAGACCAGACGTATATCCCACCCAGTCTGGGCTGGATACGATCCCAGGTCCCAGGCAACAGACCAGACGTATATCCCACCCAGTCTGGGCTGGATACAAACCCCGACAACAGACCAGACGTATATCCCACCCAGTCTGGGCTGGATACGATCCCAGGTCCCAGAGGTCTCAAACAGTGGTGCTCCTTTCTGTGTTGCAGCTCTGGCCTGGCCTGGCCTGTGCTGGGTGTGTGATGCGCACCTGGTGAGAGATCTTGTGGCAGACAGATTTGAGTCTGAAAATACTGCTGGGATCCCCCTGTATCTATAGCTACTGACAAGGTCAGGGTGCGCCATCGCCGGGGTCAGGGTGCGCCATCGCCGGGGTCAGGGTGCGCCATCGCCGGGGTCAGGGTGCGCCATCGCCGGGGTCAGGGTGCGCCATCGCCGGGGTCAGGGTGCGCCATCGCCGGGGTCAGGGTGCGCCATCGCCGGGGTCAGGGTGCGCCATCGCCGGGGTCAGGGTGCGCCATCGCCGGGGTCAGGGTGCGCCATCGCCGGGGTCAGGGTGCGCCATCGCCGGGGTCAGGGTGCGCCATCGCCGGGGTCAGGGTGCGCCATCGCCGGGGTCAGGGTGCGCCATCGCCGAGGTCAGGGTGCGCCATCGCCGAGGTCAGGGTGCGCCATCACTGGAGGCTCGCTGTTTCTAAAACCTGCCTGCTTCTCTTGGAAAGCAGTTTTATTAGTTTGCAGCTGATGTGCCGGTCGAAGAAGCTGAGGGATCTGTAAGAACAAAAGGGAGACAAGCTCGATCCCCACTGCCTGTCCGAAGCTGTGGAGCAGGAGCAGATCAAATCCCAGGTGAGACAGTCCAC
This sequence comes from Heptranchias perlo, assembly GCF_035084215.1. Taxonomy (NCBI): domain Eukaryota; kingdom Metazoa; phylum Chordata; class Chondrichthyes; order Hexanchiformes; family Hexanchidae; genus Heptranchias; species Heptranchias perlo. The sequence continues at coordinate 29,121,834 of NC_090359.1, read as the reverse complement.
GATTACTTTAAACTCATGCTCGGGAGGTAGCACAGACAGTGAGGCATTCTCAAAATACTGCAACATGAGTGCAAAGTTCACGAGGGAACAAACGCTTCAAATTAAAATGCAGCAACAATTTTAAAACTTCGAGTCACTGAAACTCACTCATGTATCCCTTGGGACATAGAGGAGAGAGCGAGTGTGAACAAGGGAGTAGTGACTGAGGGAGGAGAGCGAGTGTGAACAAGGGAGTAGTGACTGAGGGAGGAGAGCGAGTGTGAACAAGGGAGTAGTGACTGAGGGAGGAGAGCGAGTGTGAACAAGGGAGTAGTGACTGAGGGAGGAGAGCGAGTGTGAACAAGGGAGTAGTGACTGAGGGAGGAGAGCGAGTGTGAACAAGGAAGTAGTGACTGAGGGAGGAGAGCGAGTGTGAACAAGGGAGTAGTGACTGAGGGAGGAGAGCGAGTGTGAACAAGGGAGTAGTGACCGAGGGAGGAGAGCGAGTGTGAACAAGGGAGTAGTGACCGAGGGAGGAGAGCGAGTGTGAACAAGGGAGTAGAGACCGAGGGAGGAGAGCGAGTGTGAACAAGGGAGTAGAGACTGAGGGAGGAGAGCGAGTGTGAACAAGGGAGTAGAGACTGAGGGAGGAGAGCGAGTGTGAACAAGGGAGTAGAGACTGAGGGAGGAGAGCGAGTGTGAACAAGGGAGTAGAGACTGAGGGAGGAGAGCGAGTGTGAACAAGGGAGTAGAGACTGTGGGAGGAGAGCGAGTGTGAACAAGGGAGTAGTGACTGAGGGAGGAGAGCGAGTGTGAACAAGGGAGTAGTGACTGAGGGAGGAGAGCGAGTGTGAACAAGGGAGTAGTGACTGAGGGAGGAGAGCGAGTGTGAACAAGGGAGTAGTGACTGAGGGAGGAGAGCGAGTGTGAACAAGGGAGTAGTGACTGAGGGAGGAGAGTGAGTGTGAACAAGGGAGTAGTGACTGAGGGAGGAGAGTGAGTGTGAACAGGAGTAGTGACCGAGAGAGGAGAGTGAGTGTGAGATGTCGGTGACTGAGGGAGGAGAGCGAGTGTGAGCTGGAGTAGTGACCGAGGGAGGAGAGTAAGTGTGAACAAGGGAGTAGTGACTGAGGGAGGAGAGCGAGTGTGAACAAGGGAGTAGTGACTGATGGAGGAGAGCAAGTGTGAACAAGGGAGTAGTGACTGAGGGAGGAGAGTGAGTGTGAACAAGGGAGTAGTGACTGAGGGAGGAGAGTGAGTGTGAACAGGAGTAGTGACCGAGGGAGGAGAGTGAGTGTGAGATGTCGGTGACTGAGGGAGGAGAGTGAGTGTGAACAGGAGTAGTGACCGAGAGAGGAGAGTGAGTGAGATGTCGGTGACTGAGGGAGGAGAGCGAGTGTGAGCTGGAGTAGTGACTGAGGGAGGAGAGTAAGTGTGAACAAGGGAGTAGAGACTGAGGGAGGAGAGTGAGTGTGAACAGGAGTAGTGACCAAGGGAGGAGAGTGAGTGTGAGATGTCGGTGACTGAGGGAGGAGAGCGAGTGTGAGCTGGAGTAGTGACCGAGGGAGGAGAGTAAGTGTGAACAAGGGAGTAGTGACTGAGGGAGGAGAGCGAGTGTGAACAAGGGAGTAGTGACTGAGGGAGGAGAGTGAGTGTGAACAAGGGAGTAGTGACTGAGGGAGGAGAGTGAGTGTGAACAGGAGTAGTGACCGAGAGAGGAGAGTGAGTGTGAGATGTCGGTGACTGAGGGAGGAGAGCGAGTGTGAGCTGGAGTAGTGACTGAGGGAGGAGAGTAAGTGTGAACAAGGGAGTAGAGACTGAGGGAGGAGAGTGAGTGTGAACAGGAGTAGTGACCGAGGGAGGAGAGTGAGTGTGAGATGTCGGTGACTGAGGGAGGAGAGCGAGTGTGAGCTGGAGTAGTGACCGAGGGAGGAGAGTAAGTGTGAACAAGGGAGTAGTGACTGAGGGAGGAGAGCGAGTGTGAACAGTAGTGACCGAGCGAGGAGAGCGAGTGTGAACAAGGGAGTAGTGACTAAGGGAGGAGAGCGAGTGTGAACAAGGGAGTAGAGACTGAGGGAGGAGAGCGAGTGTGAACAAGGGAGTAGTGACTAAGGGAGGAGAGCGAGTGTGAACAAGGGAGTAGAGACTGAGGGAGGAGAGCGAGTGTGAACAAGGGAGGAGAGCGAGTGTGAACAGTAGTGACCGAGGGAGGAGAGCGAGTGTGAACAAGGGAGTAATGACTGAGGGAGGAGAGCAAGTGTGAACAGGAGTAGTGACCGAGGGAGGAAAGCGAGTGTGAACAGGAATAGTTATTGAGGGAGGAGAGTGAGTGTGAAAAAGGGAGTAGAGACTGAGGGAGGAGAGCGAGTGTGAACAAGGGAGTAGTGACTGAGGGAGGAGAGCGAGTGTGAACAGTAGTGACCGAGGGAGGAGAGCGAGTGTGAACAAGGGAGTAGTGACTGAGGGAGGAGAGCGAGTGTGAACAAGGGAGTAATGACTGAGGGAGGAAAGCGAGTGTGAACAGGAATAGTTATTGAGGGAGGAGAGCGAGTGTGAAAAAGGGAGTAGTGACTGAGGGAGGAGAGCGAGTGTGAACAAGGGAGTAGTGACTGAGGGAGGAGAGCGAGTGTGAACAAGGGAGTAGAGACTAAGGGAGGAGAGCGAGTGTGAACAGGAGTAGTTATTGAGGGAGGAGAGTGAGTGTGAGATGTCGGTGACTGAGGGAGGAGAGCGAGTGTGAGATGTCGGTGACTGAGGGAGGAGAGCGAGTGTGAGCTGTCGGTGACTGAGGGAGGAGAGCGAGTGTGAGATGTCGGTGACTGAGGGAGGAGAGCGAGTGTGAGCTGTCGGTGACTGAGGGAGGAGAGCGAGTGTGAGCTGTCGGTGACTGAGGGAGGAGAGCGAGTGTGAGCTGTCGGTGACTGAGGGAGGAGAGCGAGTGTGAGCTGTCGGTGACTGAGGGAGGAGAGCGAGTGTGAGCTGTCGGTGACTGAGGGAGGAGAGCGAGTGTGAGCTGTCGGTGACTGAGGGAGGAGAGCGAGTGTGAGCTGTCGGTGACTGAGGGAGGAGAGCGAGTGTGAGCTGTCGGTGACTGAGGGAGGAGAGCGAGTGTGAGCTGTCGGTGACTGAGGGAGGGGAGCGAGTGTGAGCTGTCGTGACTGAGGGAGGGGAGCGAGCGTGAGCTGTCGGGAGGGGAGCGAGTGTGAGCTGTCGGTGACTGAGGGAGGAGAGTGAGTGTGAGCTGTCGGGAGGAGAGTGAGTGTGAGCTGTCGGTGACTGAGGGAGGAGAGTGAGTGTGAGCTGTCGGGAGGAGAGTGAGTGTGAGCTGTCGGGGGGAGAGTGAGTGTGAGCTGTCGGGAGGAGAGTGAGTGTGAGCTGTCGGGAGGAGAGTGAGTGTGAGCTGTCGGGAGGAGAGTGAGTGTGAGCTGTCGGTGACTGAGGGAGGAGAGTGAGTGTGAGCTGTCGGTGACTGAGGGAGGAGAGTGAGTGTGAGCTGTCGGTGACTGAGGGAGGAGAGTGAGTGTGAGCTGTCGGGAGGAGAGTGAGTGTGAGCTGTCGGGAGGAGAGTGAGTGTGAGCTGTCGGGAGGAGAGTGAGCGTGAGCTGTCGGGAGGAGAGTGAGTGTGAGCTGTCGGTGACTGAGGGAGGAGAGTGAGTGTGAGCTGTCGGTGACTGAGGGAGGAGAGTGAGTGTGAGCTGTCGGTGACTGAGGGAGGAGAGTGAGTGTGAGCTGTCGGTGACTGAGGGAGGAGAGTGAGTGTGAGCTGTCGGGGGGAGAGTGAGTGTGAGCTGTCGGGAGGAGAGTGAGCGTGAGCTGTCGGTGACTGAGGGAGGAGAGTGAGTGTGAGCTGTCGGTGACTGAGGGAGGAGAGTGAGTGTGAGCTGTCGGTGACTGAGGGAGGAGAGTGAGCTGTCGGGAGGAGAGTGAGTGTGAGCTGTCGGGAGGAGAGTGAGTGTGAGCTGTCGGGAGGAGAGTGAGTGTGAGCTGTCGGTGACTGAGGGAGGAGAGTGAGTGTGAGCTGTCGGGAGGAGAGTGAGTGTGAGCTGTCGGGAGGAGAGTGAGCGTGAGCTGTCGGTGACTGAGGGAGGAGAGTGAGTGTGAGCTGTCGGTGACTGAGGGAGGAGAGTGAGTGTGAGCTGTCGGTGACTGAGGGAGGAGAGTGAGCGCGAGCTGTCGGGAGGAGAGTGAGTGCGAGCTGTCGGGAGGAGAGTGAGTGTGAGCTGTCGGGAGGAGAGTGAGTGTGAGCTGTCGGGAGGAGAGTGAGTGTGAGCTGTCGGTGACTGAGGGAGGAGAGTGAGTGTGAGCTGTCGGTGACTGAGGGAGGAGAGTGAGCGCGAGCTGTCCAGGGCGACTGCCTTACCTTGTACTTGCGGAAGGCGGTCTGGATGATGCGAGCCGCCTCGTACAGTTCCCGCTGCTCGTGATCCGAGAGGGTCAGCAGCGCAAACTCACTCTCCATCTTCCCATTGGCCGACGCGTTCAGGAAATCCGACCAATCGGTGTTGGCAGGGGTGTCGACTTTCTCAAAGGTGATGTCACTGAGTGGAGAGTTCACGGGGCTGAGGCAAGGGTTTGAAGGTGGGGTAAGAGGCTGATCACAGGCAGATCTGAGTGATGGGAGCAGAACAGAGAAAGGTGCAATTGTGACAATGAGCAAAATTTCCATCATACTGCAGTCAGATCACAAACAATACAGCTGCCTTGTTAAATGATCTCAAATCACAATGATCCATTTTACTTCCTCCTCAGGTAGGTACAGAGTAAAGCTCCCTCTACACTGTCCCATCAAACACTCCCAGGGCAGGTACAGGGTTAGATACAGAGTAAAGCTCCCTCTACACTGTCCCATCAAACACTCCCAGGGCAGGTACAGCACGGGTTAGATACAGAGTAAAGCTCCCTCTACACTGTCCCATCAAACACTCCCAGGGCAGGTACAGGGTTAGATACAGAGTAAAGCTCCCTCTACACTGTCCCATCAAACACTCCCAGGGCAGGTACTGGGTTAGATACAGAGTAAAGCTCCCTCTACACTGTCCCATCAAACACTCCCAGGGCAGGTACAGGGTTAGATACAGAGTAAAGCTCCCTCTACACTGTCCCATCAAACACTCCCAGGGCAGGTACAGGGTTAGATACAGAGTAAAGCTCCCTCTACACTGTCCCATCAAACACTCCCAGGGCAGGTACAGGGTTAGATACAGAGTAAAGCTCCCTCTACACTGTCCCATCAAACACTCCCAGGGCAGGTACAGGGTTAGATACAGAGTAAAGCTCCCTCTACACTGTCCCATCAAACACTCCCAGGGCAGGTACAGGGTTAGATACAGAGTAAAGCTCCCTCTACACTGTCCCATCAAACACTCCCAGGGCAGGTACAGGGTTAGATACAGAGTAAAGCTCCCTCTACACTGTCCCATCAAACACTCCCAGGGCAGGTACAGGGTTAGATACAGAGTAAAGCTCCCTCTACACTGTCCCATCAAACACTCCCAGGGCAGGTACAGGGTTAGATCCAGAGTAAAGCTCCCTCTACACTGTCCCATCAAACACTCCCAGGGCAGGGACAGCACGGGTTAGATACAGAGTAAAGCTCCCTCTACACTGTCCCATCAAACACGCCCAGGGCAGGTACAGCACGGGTTAGATACAGAGTAAAGCTCCCTCTACACTGTCCCATCAAACACACCCAGGGCAGGTACAGCACGGGTTCGATACAGAGTAAAGCTCCTCCTGCACTGTCCCATCAAACATTCCTCTTCCTCACCTTGAGGGGTTAATAGCTTCTTTCACATCCTAAGGATGTCCTGAAGCACTTCACAGACATTAAAATGTCACTGTTGTAATGTAGGAAATGCTCACAGCAAGGTCCCACAAACAGCAATGAGATAAATGAGCAGTACTGGTTGAGGGATAAATGCTGGCCAGGACACCAGGAGAATTCCCCTATAAGACCCACTGTATCTCCCCAAAAGCTGTCCTGGCAAAGACTGGATAACAGCACAGCCCCAGGATGGAAACTGGGATCAGACTGGTCTGTTTGGCTCAGCCATTCATTGCCCAAAGTGAATGAGCCACAGGGGGAGCTCCTGCTGTGTACAAGAGCAGGGCCAAAGACTGACAATCTTCGGGGGCTTGCAACTGAAGGAGTCTGTGTGGCTCTGAAATAACTAACAGTGTCCGTGTTTCCTTCCCTTCACCTTCGGGCCGGTGCTGGAGACCTGCCTTCACCAAGGCTGCACACATCTCATCTCTCCTGACATTTTCTAATGATTTGAAAGAGCCAGCATGTACATCAGGCAGGGGATTTAATACCTGCCGACACACCAGCTCAATCAGGACATCTCGCGCTATAATCACATTCAGTCTGGATCAACCTGACCTCTAACCCAGCAGTTCACCACTCAGTACCTCAAAGGTCTCACCTCAATGCACAGTGCGTGTCAGAATGCTGTTCGGCCATGGGGAGCATCACAACCCAGCCACATCCTGTCCTCACCCCACGTTCACACGTGGGCATTTTCCAGCCCCGTCGCTGAGGAATGATCAGGACCTGGAAATGTGTGGAATTTCCCAACTCCTCAGTCCACAGACGCTGAAGTCAAGCGAAGTGCCCAAGAGCAGGCGAGCTGGGGCACTGCAGGAAGGAACCTCCACGGCCCAATGGCCTTTGCACATCCTTTAACTTCACCTTCTTAACTGCTGCCCAGGCTCAGATCACCTGGGACCACAATGGACTGAATGGCTCAGTAACACGGTGTGACCAACATACACCACATAGCAAGAGAGGGGAACACCTGTCCCCCAGTACTGGAGCCCAAACGCAAAACGTTAGTATGCAGGTGCAGCAAGGAAGGATATACTTGCCTTAGAGGCGGAGCAACAAAGGTTCACTAGATTGATTCCTGGGATGAGAGGGTTGTCCTATGAGGAGAGATTGAGTAGAATGGGCCGATACTCTCTGGAGTTTAGAAGAATGAGAGGTGATCTCATTGAAACATATAAGATTCTGAGGGGGCTCGACAGGGTAAATGCTGAGAGGCTTGTTTCCCCTGGCTGGAGAGTCTAGAACTAGGGGGCATAGTCTCAGGATACGGGGTCAGTCATTCAAGACTGAGATGAGGAGGAATTTCTTCACTCAGAGGGTTGTGAATCTTTGGAATTCTCTACCCCAGAGGGCTGTGGATGCTGAGTCATTGAATATATTCAAGACTGAGATCGATGGATTTTTGGACTCGGGGAATCAAGGGATACGGGGATCGGGCGGGAAAGTGGAGTTGAGGGAGATGATCAGCCATGATCTGACTGAATGATCGAGGGGCCATATGGCCTAATCCGGCTCCTATTTCTTATGTTCTTATGTGACTGAAGCCCAGTACTGTACCCCAGTATTATACAGTGACAGACCTGTACCCACCAGTACTGTACCCCAGTGTTATACAGTGACAGACCTGTACCCACCAGTACTGTACCCCAGTATTATACAGTGACAGACCTGTACCCACCAGTACTGTACCCCAGTATTATACAGTGACAGACCTGTACCCACCAGTACTGTACCCCAGTATTATACAGTGACAGACCTGTACCCCCCAGTACTGTACCCCAGTATTATACAGTGACAGACCTGTACCCACCAGTACTGTACCCCAGTGTTATACAGTGACAGACCTGTACCCACCAGTACTGTACCCCAGTGTTATACAGTGACAGACCTGTACCCACCAGTACTGTACCCCAGTGTTATACAGTGACTGACCTGTACCCACCAGTACTGTACCCCAGTGTTATACAGTGACAGACCTGTACCCACCAGTACTGTACCCCAGTGTTATACAGTGACAGACCTGTACCCACCAGTACTGTACCCCAGTGTTATACAGTGACTGACCTGTACCCACCAGTACTGTACCCCAGTGTTATACAGTGACAGACCTGTACCCACCAGTACTGTACCCCAGTGTTATACAGTGACAGACCTGTACCCACCAGTACTGTACCCCAGTGTTATACAGTGACAGACCTGTACCCACCAGTACTGTACCCCAGTGTTATACAGTGACAGACCTGTACCCACCAGTACTGTACCCCAGTGTTATACAGTGACAGACCTGTACCCACCAGTACTGTACCCCAGTGTTATACAGTGACAGACCTGTACCCACCAGTACTGTACCCCAGTGTTATACAGTGACTGACCTGCACCCACCAGTACTGTACCCCAGTGTTATACAGTGACTGACCTGCACCCACCAGTACTGTACCCCAGTGTTATACAGTGACTGACCTGCACCCACCAGTACTGTACCCCAGTGTTATACAGTGACAGACCCATACCCTGCCCCAATGATCCCCATCAGATTTTCACAGAACCCAGAGTAAGAACCAATGAGAATCTAATCAGGGAGAGTGACTGACTCCCCGGGGCCACGGAGTTTACCTGTGCTGAGAGAAATTGGGCAGCTGGTCAACATTCTCCAGGTAGCTTGCGAGCCACGTCATGGTATCGCTGATGACCGTGTTGTCCTGTCGCTCTTTCAGAGGTGTGTCGACCGTGTTAAATTCTTCCTGTTTGATACGTTCCGGAGTGGCGTCAATAATCTGCTCAGCCAAAGTGATCATATCAACCTGTGGGAAGAGGGAGAGGCCAAAGATCAACACTGGGGACTGATAACTGGATCGACCTGCCGGGCTCAGGGAGCAAAATCAGATTGCTGCTTCCATCATAAGCAGCAGCAGGTCGCACTCGATGGGTTAACATAATGTTTTATGGTGTTTCACAAACAGGGAGTGGGAGAGGAAGAGGGATGGGGGAGGGGAGGAAGAAGGGGAGGGGAGGAAGAAGGGGAGGGGAGGAAGAAGGGGAGGGGAGGGGTGGAGAGCGAGAGGGAAGGGAGAGGGGAGAGAGAGGAGGGGTGGAGAGCGAGAGAGGAGGGGTGGAGAGCGAGAGAGGAGGGGTGGAGAGAGAGAGAGGAGGGGTGGAGAGAGAGAGAGGAGGGGTGGAGAGAGAGAGAGGAGGGGTGGAGAGCGAGAGAGGAGGGGTGGAGAGAGAGAGAGGAGGGGTGGAGAGCGAGAGAGGAGGGGTGGAGAGAGAGAGAGGAGGGGTGGAGAGAGAGGAGGGGTGGAGAGAGAGAGAGGAGGGGTGGAGAGAGAGAGAGGAGGGGTGGAGAGCGAGAGAGGAGGGGTGGAGAGAGAGAGAGGAGGGGTGGAGAGAGAGAGAGGAGGGGTGGAGAGCGAGAGAGGAGGGGTGGAGAGCGAGAGAGGAGGGGTGGAGAGAGAGAGAGGAGGGGTGGAGAGAGAGAGCGGAGGGGGGGGGGGGGGAGAGGGAGATGGAGGAGGAGAGGGAGATGGAGAGTCCCGGAGTGCAGGGATGTGATTGCAATGAGAGAACTGGCAAAAGGGTGAATGGTTCACAAAGGGTGAATGAGAAGAGCAGAGAGATGCAATGCCGGAGAAGGTTGAGGACTTGAGGTGGGGTGAAGTCTTGTAATGGTTTATAAATGATAAGGATTTGGAAATCAATGCATTAAGAGACAGGGAACAAGTGGAAGTCTGCAGAGAGTGGGATAATAGGCAAGTGGGTCACATCTAGGACTGGCTGTGGGTGGCAGAGAATGAGTGGGAGTTTGAATTGGGTCGAGCTCACCAGGCCAGTGGAGATAGCACCAGAGGAATTGGGCCCAGAGTTGGGAGAGGGAGGGGGTTTATTTTTACCTGTAACACATCGACAGACGGTAAGAACTCTTCATTCTCCACATTCTCACTGAAACACAGGAGCTCAGTCTCCATGGAATCTCTACTTGTTGCCATAGAGAACGGCCTTGTGCTATTGGCCACCAAAGTCGCCTCGTAGTCGAGGAAGTAGTGTGATTGTGCGGTGCCACAGTGTCGTCCCGAGCTGGCGTGCCGCAGTTTCGGGGGCTCGGGCTCCTCTTGCAGGTACCACAGACTGCCAGGCTTATCCTCGCTTTCTACCGTCCCAGAGTTCTCAACGCAAAGGGCAATCCTCTCATGATCCTTTGGTGTTGAGGACATGGTGCTGCGAGCTGGCTGTCGCGGTGGCTCGGAGATCTCCATGGCAACGTCTTGGGTGAGTTCAAGCTCGCTGGTAGAGTAGAGCTCGGGGCTGGTCACTGGCGTGTCTCTGTGTACTGAGCCACTGGAGTAGGCAGAGGTGACTGACGGGGGTCCTGACCCGTCAGACAATGGGGAGGGAGACGAGTTACTGCTCACAGTGCTCAGCCCTGTGTGGTTAAAAAAAAAGTACCAATGACAGATCGGAACTAACACACAACAAGCACGACTACCAGCCGTGAAGTCAAAGCCTATTTATCTGTTAACAGGGAGAGCGGTTTCTTTTTTTAAAAAAGCTGACTGAAATCCTCTGCTATCCTGAGTGCAAAACACAGGTTCATGGATTCAAAGAGAAAATCTATCTTTGTGCAGCCCCACAAGCGATCCTGTCGTCTAGGGGTATCCAAGTGAACTGAGAGGTGGGTTGTGTGGAGGATGGTGAGATGGTGCCTCCCATAGCTCTGTGGTGCAGTGCGTTGATGCACCAATGCAAGTTTAATCCTGTGACTGTCACAATGACCTCATGTAACCCTGGGTTGAGTAGAGTAACAGACAGTGAGCCTATCACCATCCCCAATGTATCAATGGAGCAGGGCTTTGGAGAGAGGTGGAGAGAATATTGGAAAGGACCTGAGGTAGGAGGTGCACATATACCTGTATCTGGGCTGGTTGATAAGGGTGAAGGTGCCTTGGCAGCCTCCTGGGTGCTGCCTGTCCACAGCTGCCAGTTTGTGTCCGCAGCATCGATCTCCTGCAGCTTGGCCCTCATCAAATTGCCCTGGGCCTGAACGTCCTGTTTCTGCAGCTCTTCAAGGCGAATGGCCAGCCTCACGTGACCACGGGAGCGGGCTACGTTCAAAGGGAGGCGTCCCAACGAGTCAGGGATGGAAAGAGCTTGGCTATTCCACCCATAGAGGATAACGGCGGCTTCAGTGTGGCCTAATGCACAGGCCCACATCTGTACCAATAAAAGAAAATCAGCTGGTATTTAACTCGAAAGGAACATCTGTCAGGTTACATTCCTATTTTCAGACACGTACAATCTGTTCCGCAATCACATCTTGAGCTCATCCAAAACTCTGCTGCCATGTATCCCAACTCACACCGAGTCCCGTTCACCCACCACCCCCTGTGCTCGCTGACCTACATTGGCTCCCGGTCCAGGAACACCTCGATTTTAAAATTCTCATTCTTGTTTTCAAATCCCTCCATGGCCCTCGCCCCTCTCCCTATCTCTGTAACCTCCTCCAGCCCTACAACCCTCCGAGATCTCTGCGCTCCTCCAATTCCCATCGCTCCACCATTGGCGGCCGTGCCTTCAGCTGCCTGGGCCCTAAGCTCTGGAATTCCCTCCCTAAACCTCTCCGTCTCTCTCTCCTCCTTTAAGACGCTCCTTAAAACCTACCTCTTTGACCAAGCTTTTGGTCACCTGTCCTAATATCTCCTTATGTGGCTCGGTGTCAAATTTTGTTTGATAATCGCTCCTGTGAAGCACCTTGGGACGTTTTACTACATTAAAGGCGCTATATAAATGCACATTGTTGTTGTGGATGTTTGGTGACTGATATTTGCTATAGATTCCCGATTAGGTTGGTATTTCCCCTCCTCCAGGTTCCACAGGCACCAGCCTCCCTCTAGTACCATTCTTCACGTCAGGCCAGTAGGTGCCACCTGAGTATTCAGCTAGCTGGGTTGAAGGCTGGGGGACTCCTGATGCCCAATCTCGCTGGATGTCCACACACGGAGTTTCCAGCGAGGGTCACTGGATAGTGATCAACAACAGAATCACTGGGGTCCTGAGACCAACTCTTGTCTGGCTGTGGTAGCAGAGGGCAGGGATCGAACTGACAGCCTTCTAATCTGTACAGCACTCCTGGGGCAGGAGACCTACACCCACTAATCTGTATTCTATGCACAAAATAAAATAAATGACAGCAGAAACATTTGTGGTAATGTACTCAACTCACCAGAGGTGTACACGAGAAATGATCGACATTCAGGGGATCCACCTCCTGCTCTAGATCCAAACTTTCAGCATTCACTGTCCTGCAATGTTTCAAAACAAGTGACAGACCAGTTATATATGGTGTAATAATCACTGACTCTAAACACCAAGTGTGTTACTGTGACATATTTCACTAATGGAAACCATGTCCTGTACACTGTGGCTACAATCATAGTATCATAGCAGATACAGCACAGGAGGAGGCCGTTCGGCCCATCATGCCTGTGCCGGCTCTTTGAAAGAGCTATCCAATTAGTCCCATTCCCCTGCTCTTTCTCCATAGCCCTGTAAATTTTTCCCTTCAAGTGTTTATTTAATTCCCTTTTGAAAGTTATTATTGAATCTGCTTCCACCGCCCTTTCAGGCAGCGCATTCCAGATTGTAACAACTCGCTGCGTAAAAAAAAATGTTTCCTCATCTCCCCCTCTGGCTCTTTTGCCGATCACCTTAAATCTGTGTCCTCTGGTTACCGACCCTCCTGCCACTGGAAACAGTTTCTCCTTATTTACTCTATCAAAACCCCTCATGATTTTGAACACCTCTATTAAATCTCCCCTTAACCTTCTCTGCTCTAAGGAGAACAATCCCAGCTTCTCCAGTCTCTCCACATAACTGAAGTCCCTCATCCCTGGTACCATTCTAGTAAATCTCCTCTGCACCCTCTCCAAGGCCTTCACATCCTTCCTAAAGTGCGGTGCCCAGAATTGAACACAATACTCCAATTGAGGCCTAACCAGTGTTATATAAAGGTTTAGCATAACTTCTTTGCTTTTGTACTCTATGCCTCTATTAATAAAGCCCAGGATCCCATATGCTTTTTTAACAGCCTGCTCAACTTGTTCTGCAACCTTCAAAGATTTGTGTACATTCACCCCCAGGTCTCTCTGTTCCTGCACCCCCTTTAAAATTGTACCATTTAGTTTATATTGCTTCTCCTCATTCTTCCTACCAAAATGCATCACTTCACATTTCTCTGCGATAAATTTCATCTGCCACGTGTCTGCCCATTTCACCAGTCTGTCTCTATCCTCCTGAAGTCTGTTACTATCCTCCACATTGTTTACTACATTTCTGAGTTTCGTGTCATCTGCTAACTTTGAAATTATACCCTCTATACTCTAGTCCAGGTCATTAATATATATCAAAAAGAGCAGTGGTCCTAATACTGACCCCTGGGGAACACCACTGTAAACTTCCCTCCAGTCTGAAAAACAACTGTTCACCACTGCTCTCTGCTTTCTGTCTCTGAGCCAGTTTTGTATCCACGCTGCCACTGTCCCTTTAATCCCATGGGCTTTAATTTTGCTAACAAGCCTATTATGTGGTATCTTATCACATAAAAAGTCCATATACACATCAACCGTTCTACCCTCATCAACCCTCTCCGTTACTTCATTAAAGAACTCAACTAAGTCCGTCAAACACGATCTTTCTTTAACAAATCCATGCTGACTTTCATTTATAGGCGCATACTGTTCCAAGTGCCAAAATAAATTTTGTACCGGATTATTGCCTCTAAAAGCTTACCCACCACCGACGTTAGGTTGACTGGCCTGTAGTTACCAGGTTTATCCCTCTCCCCTTTTTTAAACAGGGGTGTAACATTTGCAATTATCCAGTCCTCCGGCACCGTCCCCATATCTAATTGGGGCTGATATTACAGTACTGGGGGAGATGTGCTGTGCGTAACGGGGGCTGATATTACAGTACTGGGGGAGATGTGCTGTGTGTAACTGGGACTGATATTACAAATACTGGGGGAGATGTGCTGTGCGTAACGGGGACTGATATTACAAATACTGGGGGAGATGTGCTGTGTGTAACTGGGACTGATATTACAAATACTGGGGGAGATGTGCTGGGTGTAACTGGGATTGATATTACAGTACTGGAGGAGATGTGCTGGGTGTAACTGGGATTGATATTACAGTACTGGGGGAGATGTGCTGGGTGTAACTGGGATTGATATTACAGTACTGGGGGAGATGTGTTTTTTGTAAGGAAATATTGGTTTAAAACGTATTTTGGGGAACCAGGCTAGAAAGGGTTAAATAGTCAAGTTTTTAGCTGGAACTGCTGCGTCACCAAACAGATTGCTCTTAAATGAACTTACTGCAGTTACAGGATGCCTAACAGCTATGAGCATCCTGTTATTGCAAACTAGCAGGGAGGGAGAACACAATGGTGTCTCCACTCCTTCAATTAGAACTCCCGTTAGCTTCAAAGCCTATCGGGTGATTTATCAACTGCAGAAACTGAGAAACATTGTGCTCAGAGTAAGGAGAGATAAGGAGGGGCCACAAGGCACTGCCCCGACTGCACAAGTACGTGTTGCCCATACGACTGGGTAAATTTGGGGAGTATTTGGGAAAATAGTTGATTTTGCCGCAGTTCGGTTCGTTTGGGGTATAAGTTGCGGGGGGGCGGGGGGGGCGTCTGAGACTTTGTTAGTGTAGTGAGAGGAGCGAGAAGCGGACACACCTTCTACCCAGGACGGAACGGGTAACATAGTTCTTGTTCTGCACTGTTAACTACTTGCTTAGACACTGGCATGTGTTGATTCTTGTGTGAAATTAATAAAATATCACTATATCCAATTGGAGTCAACTCGAATCTTTCTGACATTTGTGCAACTGGGACTGATATTACAGTACTGGGGGAGAGGTGCTGTGTGTAACGGGGACTGATATTACAGTACTGGGGGAGAGGTGCTGTGTGTAACGGGGACTGATATTACAGTACTGGGGGAGGTGTGCTGTGTGTAACGGGGACTGATGTTACAGTACTGGGGGAGAGGTGCTGTGTGTAACGGGGACTGATATTACAGTACTGGGGGAGAGGTGCTGTGTGTAACGGGGACTGATATTACAGTACTGGGGGAGAGGTGCTGTGTGTAACGGGGACTGATATTACAGTACTGGGGGAGAGGTGCTGTGTGTAACGGAGACTGATATTACAGTACTGAGGGAGGTGTGGTGTGTGTAACGGGGACTGATATGACAGTACTGAGGGAGATGTGGTGTGTGTAACGGGGACTGATATTACAGTACTGAGGGAGGTGTGGTGTGTGTAACGGGGACTGATATGACAGTACTGAGGGAGATGTGGTGTGTGTAACGGGGACTGATATTACAGTACTGAGGGAGATGTGGTGTGTGTAACGGGGACTGATATTACAGTACTGAGGGAGATGTGGTGTGTGTAACGGGGACTGATATTACAGTACTGAGGGAGGTGTGGTGTGTGTAACGGGGACTGATATTACAGTACTGAGGGAGGTGTGGTGTGTGTAACGGGGACTGATATTACAGTACTGGGGGAGATGTGCTGTGTGTAACGGGGACTGATATTACAGTACTGAGTGAGTGATTTGCTTGCCTCCATTTGATGAGTGTCTCTATGAGCCTCGCATATCCCTGTGCAGCAGCGAGATGCAGGAGTGTCATCCCACGGAAACTGATGCCATGAATCAGGCGCTCAGACTGGAGCCAGCAGGAGCCGGACATCATCGTCTCACAGACAGCAATGATTCGCTCCTCGAACGAGTCTGAAGAGGCCTATGGAGGGAGAGAAATGGATTCTCAATACATGCTTATGAGGCAAAAACAAAATACTGCCGACTCTGGAAATCTGAAATGAAAACAGAGAATGCTGGAAACACTCAGCAGGTCAGGCAGCGTCTGACGAAAGGTCATCGACCTGAAACATTAACTCTCTTTCTCTCTCCACGGATGCTGCCTGACCTGCTGAGTGCTTCCAGCATTTTCTGTCTTTATTACATATTTGTGAGGTCTGGGCACATTGACGCAATCTGCTTTCATTCCCTTAGAAAGATGATATCTGCACAGTGCTGGTGTCACAGCCCATGGAGAGAAAGGGATCAATGAGATACCAAAAGAGCTCGCTCTGGTTCACCGGGTTTACAGGGAGAGTGGTTGAGATAAACAGGAGAGTCTCAGGGTCTCAGGGCCGCTGTTACCAGGTCTTAGGCAACGCTGCAGTCGGGAGACTACAATAGACCCGTGCCTCCCCAGGCTAGGGTGGAGACTAGCAGCAAGACTCCTGCTCCTGATCGCTATCTCGTGGCACGTTCCACACGTGGAAATCAAGTCGTGCTCGCCTGTGATGCCCCCACGGTGGATTAGCCAGGGAAGCTCACCATCGTGACTCACACAAGCAGCACGGCTACTCGTGTGAGGTACTGGAGGGCACCCATGGATCTGTACCCCAGCAAGTTCTCAGTGCCTTCAGAGATTTTTGTTAGGCCAGGGTATTAAGGGTTACGGAACCAAGTCGGATAAATGGAGTTAAGATACAGATCAGCCATGATCTAATTGAATGGCGGAACAGGCTCGAGGGGCTGAATGGCCTCCTCCTGTTCCTATGTTTCTAGTGGGGGGGGGGGGGGGGGGGGGAGACATACAGCTACTAGAACTGATTCTGATGTACAAGCCACTTCT
Source organism: Heptranchias perlo (assembly GCF_035084215.1). Classification (NCBI taxonomy): domain Eukaryota; kingdom Metazoa; phylum Chordata; class Chondrichthyes; order Hexanchiformes; family Hexanchidae; genus Heptranchias; species Heptranchias perlo. The sequence continues at coordinate 29,105,316 of NC_090359.1, read as the reverse complement.
TTACAGTCAGAGACAATCCCTGCAGGAACATGTCACTCCCAGGCCAGCTTTCATAACCGAGTCTCAGGCCTACCCTTTACCCAGTGCAGGGGCTGCAGCGAGAACCAGCTGAGCTGATGCTTTAGCTCCCAGAAACCCTGGGCCCCAGTGCTGAGACCAGCCGTGTAGACAGTGTTTTACGCGCCACCTTCTGGAAGGACCAACATTAAAAAAAACTAAATGGCAGCAGCAGCTCGAGATCAGGCAATGCTTCAGAACCCCCCCCCCCTAGGCTGATTCTTTTGCTGCTGTCTCTAGGACACTGACAATTGTAGAGCTTTACATCGCCAGGTGTAGTGAGGGTACAGCACAGCCCCACCTGATGCAGATAAGAGTAATAATCAAGGCCACTGGTTTGTGATTTACACAGGAATCATTTGCTTTCGGAAGCACATAACTGGAACTCAATGGCACGTGACAAACGATGAGGTTAACACAACGAAGGCTGTGTCGTCATTTTATGGCTCCTTATACCCTACGCGCAGTGTTCACTGGGCCCCAGTACGTCCTGATTTGACGGTCTCAGATCTGAGCATTTGCTCGAGGTTGGCAGAGAGGTCGCTATGTGGGTGGAAAATGCAGCCTTAGCTTCAAAGGGTCTCCACTTAACAGTACAATCTGAACGCAGACATTTTAAAGTCATCACTTATTTTTTTTTAATTCGTTCATGGGATGTGGGTGTCGCTGGCGAGGCCGGCATTTATTGCCCATCCCTAATTGCCCTCGAGAAGGTGGTGGTGAGCCGCCTTCTTGAACCGCTGCAGTCCGTGTGGTGAAGGTTCTCCCACAGTGCTGTTAGGGAGGGAGTTCCAGGATTTTTCCAGGAGATAGTGAGAGAACACATAGAAGAAAAGAAAGGACTTGCATTTCTATCACCCCTTTCACCACCTCAGGACATCCCAAAGCCCTTTACAGACAATGAAGTACTTTGTGAAGTTTAGTCACTGTTGAAATGTAGGAAACGAGGCAGCCAATTTGCGCACAGCAAGATCCCACAAACAGCAATGAGATAAATGACCAGATAATCTGTTTTAGTGATGTTGCTTGAGGGATAAATATTGATCAGAATGGTATCATGACAAGAACGAATGGGTACGCGGACAAGTACAAAGGCCCTCGTTACCACACAATCTTCTGAATGGTGACAAGTGATGGGATCTAACTGATTAGAAACCACTGCAGCAACAGCAAAATTTATTAACCTTCAGAACTGGTGGGTCCACTCCTGCCACGTGTGGTGCAATAAACAAACAGATGCCAGAATTGGTCTCAATGTTTAGGAACGATTTAGTAATCCCTGGGCTCAGGCCAGGGACATTTAGCTGATTGACAGGGTCGGACTCACACACGCACAAACTTGTAACAGGAAAGCAGCAAACAGCCAAAAAAAAAGAGGCAGTAAAGGAAGAACAGATAAACAAAATAAGAAACAAAATGAGAGAGGGAGCTGGCAACATGGAGATAGAGAAACAGACAGCAGGATGATGATTGGGGGGGGGGGGACAGACAGCAGGATGATGATCGGGGGGGGGGACAGACAGCAGGATGATGATCGGGGGGGGGGACAGACAGCAGGATGATGATTGGGGGGGGGACAGACAGCAGGATGATGATTGGGGGGGGGGGGGACAGACAGCAGGATGATGATCGGGGGGGGGACAGACAGCAGGATGATGATTGGGGGGGGGACAGACAGCAGGATGATGATTGGGGGGGGGGGGGACAGACAGCAGGATGATGATCGGGGGGGGGGACAGACAGCAGGATGATGATTGGAGGGGGACAGACAGCAGGATGATGATCGGGGGGGGGACAGACAGCAGGATGATGATTGGGGGGGGGGGGGACAGACAGCAGGATGATGATTGGGGGGGGGACAGACAGCAGGATGATGATTGGGGGGGGGGGGGACAGACAGCAGGATGATGATCGGGGGGGGGAACAGACAGCAGGATGATGATTGGGGGGGGGACAGACAGCAGGATGATGATTGGGGGGGGGGGGACAGACAGCAGGATGATGATTGGGGGGGGGGGGGACAGACAGCAGGATGATGATCGGGGGGGGGGACAGACAGCAGGATGATGATTGGGGGGGGGACAGACAGCAGGATGATGATTGGGGGGGGGGGGGGACAGACAGCAGGATGATGATCGGGGGGGGGAACAGACAGCAGGATGATGATCGGGGGGGGGACAGACAGCAGGATGATGATCGGGGGGGGGGGGAACAGACAGCAGGATGATGATTGGGGGGGGGGGAAGAGACAGCAGGATGATGATCGGGGGGGGGGGGGGAGAGACAGCAGGATGATGATTGGGGGGGGGGGGAAGAGACAGCAGGATGATGATTGGGGGGGGGGGAAGAGACAGCAGGATGATGATTGGGGGGGGAACAGACAGCAGGATGATGATTGGGGGGGGGGACAGACAGCAGGATGATGATCGGGGGGGGGGGAAGAGACAGCAGGATGATGATTGGGGGGGGGGAAGAGACAGCAGGATGATGATTGGGGGGGGGGAAGAGACAGCAGGATGATGATTGGGGGGGGGGAAGAGACAGCAGGATGATGATTGGGGGGGGGGGGAAGAGACAGCAGGATGATGATTGGGGGGGGGGAAGAGACAGCAGGATGATGATTGGGGGGGGGAAGAGACAGCAGGATGATGATTGGGGGGGGGGAAGAGACAGCAGGATGATGATTGGGGGGGGGGAAGAGACAGCAGGATGATGATTGGGGGGGGGGAAGAGACAGCAGGATGATGATTGGGGGGGGGACAGACAGCAGGATGATGATTGGGGGGGGGACAGACAGCAGGATGATGATCGGGGGGGGGGGAACAGACAGCAGGATGATGATTGGGGGGGGGGAACAGACAGCAGGATGATGATTGGGGGGGGGGACAGACAGCAGGATGATGATTGGGGGGGGGACAGACAGCAGGATGATGATTGGGGGGGGGGACAGACAGCAGGATGATGATTGGGGGGGGGGGGGACAGACAGCAGGATGATGATTGGGGGGGGGGACAGACAGCAGGATGATGATTGGGGGGGGGGGGGACAGACAGCAGGATGATGATCGGGGGGGGGAACAGACAGCAGGATGATGATCGGGGGGGGGACAGACAGCAGGATGATGATCGGGGGGGGGGGAACAGACAGCAGGATGATGATTGGGGGGGGGGAACAGACAGCAGGATGATGATTGGGGGGGGGACAGACAGCAGGATGATGATGGGGGGGGGGGGGGACAGACAGCAGGATGATGATGGGGGGGGGGGACAGACAGCAGGATGATGATGGGGGGGGACAGACAGCAGGATGATGATGGGGGGGGGGGGACAGACAGCAGGATGATGATGGGGGGGGGGAAGAGACAGCAGGATGATGATGGGGGGGGGGGGGGGAGAGACAGCAGGATGATGATTTGGGGGGGTGGGGAACAGACAGCAGGATGATGATTGGGGGGGGAAACAGACAGCAGGATGATGATTTGGGGGGGGGGGGACAGACAGAAAGAGGAGAGTGGAATGTTATTTGAGAAGCTGGAAGCAGGTCTGAAGTTTTCCACTGGCCACAGATAGAAAGATGAAACCCACGTTGCCTCACAAACATATTTTTTCACCCTGGAAATGTTTTCTCTTGGCACAGTATCCGGCAGGAGTGGAACAGTCAGATTAATCCCACTTTGCAAACCCTCGACTTAATCACCTTCCTTCAACAACCTTGCCATAAATAGCTGGGAGATAATATATAACTGGCACCCAGACACACAAGATAGCTTCAGCACATCTAAAATTAACAAGAATGCGAGGCTCAAAACAAGTTTAAATTGCTGCTCCACATAAAGCCTGTTTGCACAGTCAAATATAGAAACAAAGATCGAGGCGTTAAGTGTCAGTGACGTCAAGTGGGCATAAGTTGCACGTCATTCCCCGAGTTATTTTAAAGCTGTCGCTATACTGCATTCACTTTTTCCCCTTTTCATTTGGCTCAGGGCGAACCAGTTGCTTCTTCCATCCACTCGCTGAGCTTCTCAAGCTATCTTCCCGCACAAGCAAGTTATAAACTCCCACGGCGGCTCACTGCTAACAGTGCAGGTCACGTTTTAAGCACCGCAGTCCCGAGATGTACAAGATTACCTTTAGAGGAGACCGAGAGACGACACAGTCCCATCTCACACATATACTTTCCCTGCATGCCTTCTATCTTATCTTTCACACATGAGAATGCACCACGAGTACAAAGAAATCACTCAGACATTTTGATCCAAAGACTTGTAAGGCAAAGCAAACATTTACAACCTTATTCACATCTTAGCGATTTAGAGTCATCGAGAGCGTACAGCTTAGATTCACCAGGTGGATGCCAGAGATGGGAAACTAGAGGTATGAGAAGAGACTTGGGATACCGGGACTATTTCACTGGAGCAGAGAAGGCTAAGAGGAGGTTTTTGAGATTAAGATGGATTATGATGGAGTGAATAGGGAGTCAAAGATGAGCAGCCATCAATTTACAACGAGTGAGGAAAGTGGAGAAGTATCTTTGCTCAGAGAGGGGTTGGGGACGGAATGATTGGTCACAGGGAGGGGTTGGGGGAATGGAATGATTGGTCACAGGGAGGGGTTGGGGGACGGAATGATTGGTCACAGGGAGGGGTTGGGGGACGGAATGATTGGTCACAGGGAGGGGTTGGGGGAATGGAATGATTGGTCACGGGGAGGGGTTGGGGACGGAATGATTGGTCACAGGGAGGGGTTGGGGACGGAATGATTGGTCACGGGGAGGGGTTGGGGGAATGGAATGATTGGTCACAGGGAGGGGTTGGGGGACGGAATGATTGGTCACAGGGAGGGGTTGGGGGAATGGAATGATTGGTCACGGGGAGGGGTTGGGGGACGGAATGATTGGTCACAGGGAGGGGTTGGGGACGGAATGATTGGTCACAGGGAGGGGTTGGGGGAATGGAATGATTGGTCACAGGGAGGGGTTGGGGGAATGGAATGATTGGTCACAGGGAGGGGTTGGGGGAATGGAATGATTGGTCACAGGGAGGGGTTGGGGGAATGGAATGATTGGTCACAGGGAGGGGTTGGGGGGACGGAATGATTGGTCACAGGGAGGGGTTGGGGGACGGAATGATTGGTCACAGGGAGGGGTTGGGGGACGGAATGATTGGTCACAGGGAGGGGTTGGGGGAATGGAATGATTGGTCACAGGGAGGGGTTGGGGGACGGAATGATTGGTCACAGGGAGGGGTTGGAGCAGAAACCACTGCATCTATTAAGGGGAAATTGAACAAATATTTGAAGCAGAAGAAGATACAGGGCTATAGGGAGAGTGGGGCAATGGGATTAGTTTTAAATTGCTGTAGCATAAAGTCAGCACTGACACGATGGGCCAAATGGCCTCCTTCTGTGCTGCAAATTCCATGTAAAATACACGGGTATGGAATTAGGGGAAAGTTAGCAAATTGGATTAAAAGCTGGATGGAAGGGAGGAAAAAAGAGTGGGAGTTACGGGCAGTTTCTCAGTGGGTGGAAGTGGGTAGTGGTGTCCCACAGGGTTCTGTTCTGGGACCCGTTCTGTTCACTGTATACATCAATGATATGGATATAGGGCTAGAGGGAGTGGGCTCCAAATCTGCAGATGACACGAAAATAGGAGGCATTGTAAAAAGATTCTAAGGATCAAAGGAAACTTTAAGGGGACATTGATAAGAAGGTGGAATGGGCAAAAAGACTGTCAGATGTCAGTCAGTGTGAGATGGTAAATTTAAGCAATAATTACACTTTGAATGGGGGAAAGCTGAGGGATGTTGAGGAGCAGAGGGATTTGGGGGTTCAGGGTCATGAAAATTAAAAGCAGCCCCTCAAGTGGATAAGGCCATAAAAAGCTTATGGAATCCTGGGCTTTATGGCAAGAGATATGGAATATAAGAGTCGAGATATAATGATGAATCTACATAAAACCTTAGTGAGATCACAGTTAGAGGACTGTGTGCAGTTTGGGCTCCACATCATAGGAAGGATATTGAGGCAAAGGAGAGGGTACAGTGCAGATTTACTAAGACGCTGCCTGGTCTGAGGGAATACAAACACAGAATCATAGAACAGTTACAGCACAGAAGGGGGCCATTCAGCCCATTGAATCTGCGCTGGCTCTCTGCAAGACCAATCCAGTTAGTCCCACTCCCCCGCCCTGTCCCCGTAGCCCTGCAAATATTTTCCTTTCAAGTACTTATCCAGTTCCCTTTTGAAGACCATGATTGAATCTGCCTCCACCACCCCCTCGGGCAGTGCATTCCAGATCCTAACCACTCTCTGTGTAAATAAATTTTTCCTCATGTTCTTTTGCCAATCACCTTAAATCTATGTCCTTTGGTTCTTGACCCTTCCGCCAATGGGAACAGTTTCTCTCTATCTACTCTGTCCAGACCCTTCATGATTTTAAATACCTCGATCAAATCTCCTCTCAATCTTCTCTGTTCCAAGGAGAACAATCCCAGCTTCTCCAGTCTATCCACGTAACTAAAGTCCCTCATCCCCGAAATCATTCTAGAAAATCTTTTCTGCACCCTCTCTAAGGCCTTCACATCCTTCCTAAAATGCGGTGCCCAGAACTAGACACAATACCCCAGTTGTGGTCGAACCAGTGTTTTATAAAGGTTCATCATGACTTCCTCGCTTTTGTACTCTATGGCTCTATTTATAAAGCCCAGGAACCCGTATGCCTTTTCTTTAAAATCGCTTTCTCAACCTGCCCTGCCACCTTCAACGATTTGTGCACATACATCCCCAGATCTCTCTGTTCCTGTACCCCTTTTAGAGTTGTGCCCTCAAGTTTATATTGTCTCTCCTCGTTCTACCTACCGAAATGTATCACTTTGCATTTTTCTGCGTTAAATTTCATCTGCTACATGTCCGCCCATTCCACCAGCCTGTCTATATCCTCTTGAAGTCTATCACTATCCTCCTCACTGTTCACTACACTTCCAAGTTTTGTGCCATCTGCAAATTTGGAAATTGTGCCCTGTACACCCAAGTCCAAGTCATTAATATATATCAAGAAAAGCAGTGGTCCCAGCACTGACCCCTGGGGAACACCACTGTACACCTCCCTCCAGTCCGAAAAACAACAGGTCATCACTACTCTCTGCTTCCTGTTACTTAGCCAATTTTATATCCATAAGAACATAAGAAATAGGAGCAGGAGTAAGCCATCCGGCCTCTTAAGCCTGCTCCGCCATTCAACAAGACCTTACATAGAAACATAGAAAATAGGAGCAAGAGTAGGCCATTCGGCCCTTCAGGCCTGCTCCGCCATTCAAAATGATCATGGCTGATCGTCTAACTCAGTACCCTGTTCCTGCTTTTTCCCCATATCCCTTGATCCCTTTACCATTAAGAAATATATCTATCTCCTTCTTGAATATATTTAATGACTTGGCCTCCACAGTCTTCTGTGGTAGAGAATTCCACAGGTTCACCACCCTCTGAGTGAAGAAATTTCTCCTCATCTCGGTTCTAAATGGCATACCCCGTATCCTGAGGCTGTGACCCCTAGTTCTGGACTCCCCAGCCACCTGGAACATCCTCCCTGCATCTGGTCTGTCTAGTCCTGTTAGAATTTTATATGTTTCAATGAGATCACCTCTCATTCTTCTAAACTCCAGTGAATATAGGCCTAGTCGACCCAATCTCTCCTCATACGTCAGTCCTGCCATCCCAGGAATCAGTCTGGTAAACCTTCGTTGCACTCCCTCCATGCCAAGGACATCCGTCCTCAGATAAGGAGACCAAAACTGCACACAATACTCCAGATGTGGTCTCACCAAGGCCCTGTATAACTGCAGAAAGACATCCCTGTTCCTGTACTCAAACCCTCTTGCAATGAAGGCCAACATACCATTCGCCTTCCTAACTGTTTGTTGCACCTGAATGCTCGCTTTCAGCGACTGGTGTACAAGGACACCCAGGTCTCGTTGCACCTCCCCTTTTCCCAATCTATCACCATTCAGATAATAATCTGCCTTTCTGTTTTTACAACCAAAGTGGATAACCTCACATTTATCCACGTTATACTGCATCTGCCATGTTCTTGCCCACTCACCCAACTTGTCTAAATCACATTGGAGTCTCTTTGCATCCTCCTCACTGCTCACATTCCACCCCAGCTTTGTGTCGTCTGCAAACTTGGAAATGTTACATTTAGTTCCCTCATCCAAATCATTGATATATATTGTGAATAGCTGGGGCCCAAGCACTGATCCCTGCGATACCCCACTAGTCACTACCTGCCACCCAGAAAAAGACCCATTTATTCCTACTCTTTGTTTCCTGTCTGTCAATCAATTCTCAATCCATGCCAGTATATTCCCCCCAATCCCATGTGCTTTAATTTTGCACACTAACCTCTTGTGTGGGACCTTATCAAAAGCCTTCGGAAAATCCAAATACACCACATCCACCGGTTCTCCCCTATCTATTCTACTAGTTACATCCTCAAAAAACTCCAGTAGACTTGTTAAGTATGATTTCCCTTTCATAAACCCATGCTGACTTTGTCCAATCCCGTTAATGCCCTCCAAGTGTTCTGTAATCACATCTTTTATAATAGACTCTACCATTTTTTCCACTACTGATGTTAAGCTGACTGGTCTGTAGTTCCCTGTTTTTTCTCTCCCTCCTTTTTTAAATAGTGGGGTTACATTTGCCACCCTCCAATCTGTAGGAACTGTTCCAGAGTCTATAGAATTTTGGAAGATGATCACCAATGCATCCACTATTTCCAGGGATCTTGGCTGATCTTCTACCTCAGGGCCATTTTCCTGCACCATCCCCATATCCCTTGATGCCTTTAATATCTAGAAATATATACTACTACTGCCCCCTTTATTCCATGGGCTTCAATCTTGATGACAAGACTGTAATGCGGCACTTTATCAACGCCTTTTGAAAGTCCGTATATACATCAACTGCATTGCCCTCATTGACCCTCTCTATTACCTCATCAAAAAACTCTATCAAGTTAGTTGATATGAAGAAAGACTTGTGAAATTGGGGCTGTTTTTGTCAGAACAAAGAAGGTTACTGTGTGATTTGGAATTATATGGGGATGGGACAGAGTAGATAGAAACAAATTGTTTCCAGAGCTTGAGGAGTTTAGAAGAAGTGGACATTGATATAGGATTAAATGTATGAGATTTCGGACAGAGAGCAGGGAATCTTCTTTTAATACAGAGAATTGTGAGGCTGTGGAATTCACTACAGTTAGAACATAAGAAATAGGAGCAAGAGTAGGCTAATTGGCCCCTCAAGCCTGCTCCCCCATTCAATCAGATCATGGCTGATCTTCCACCTCAACTCCACTTTCCCGCCCGATCCCCATATCCCTTGATTCCATTAGCGTCCAAAAAATCTATCGATTTCAGCCTTGAATATACTCAACGATTGAGGAACCACAGCCCTCTGAGTGAAGAAATTCCTCCTCATCTCAGTCCTAAATGACCGACCCCTTATCCTGAGACTATGTCCCCTAGTTCTAGACTCTCCAGCCAGGGAAGACAACCTCTCAGCATCTACCCTGTCAAGCCCCCTCAGAATCTTATATGTTTCAATGAGATCACCTCTCATTCTTCTAAACTCCAGAGAGTACAGGCCCATTCTACTCAATCCCTCCTCTCATCCCAGGAATCAATCTAGTGACCATGTCAACATTCAAGAGCGGGTTAGATAAATGGGTGAAGGAAAAGGAAATAAAGGGATATGGGAACAGGGTAGGGCCATGGCATTAGGACACTGCTGGTGTGGAGGATAGACAACACGGGCTGGTTGGGCCGAATGGCCTGTTTCCGTGCTGCTATTTCTATGCAATACTACTTCTGCTACATCAATAGTATTCATTGTGTACTGTCTTCCTCAGAAAATCAGTAATTCGGAGGAGGAACTGCCTGTGCTGAGAGGGAGTGTTCACACACCAACATTGGGAAGTCACAGTAAAGCACGTCAGGATGTGGCTCACTCTTTGGCACTTGATCTCAGGATTTAAACAGATTCTATTTAATGTTCACAAGTGAAATGTGAGGCCTGGACACTATTAATACAACCAGCACGGCTCAGGTCTCAGGACAGTCTGATCACTAAGTGGGTTATGGCATCAACTCCATGGCAACACTTGATTGTATTAATGTCGTCACATCCCCCGATTAACATCATGGTTGTTTAGTGCAATCCAAGGTGAAGCAACACTGACCCCTTCACAAATAGAGGCACCTGGAAGTTTCAGACTCGCCTATTTCCACATCAGCAAAGAGTACCGGTCGGTGCATCAGGTGTGAGCTATTCTTCAAATCGAGCAGCTGAAGTGAATGGCCAAGGCCCATGAAGCAGAAGAGTCAAAGAGCAGACCAGATAAATCAGGCAGCAGTGGCTCGCTGATGCCAATATTCTCCCCTCCGCTGACCCATGCGAGGTACAAGTTCCCCGAGGTCCAGGTACAATCCAATACTCACCCAGGTGCCTATTCTTCATGACTGAGCGTAGATCGTGAGCGTCAATAGGTCATTCAAGGACAAGGAGGTCACAGCCAAAGCCCATCTTGTCCTCACCAGACCTCCACACTCAAAGGTTCCAGCAGGGGTCATTAGATCGTACCCAGGACAGTGGTTGTTTACTTCTCACCAGCCCAAGGACACTGAGGTTAATTGCAGCGCTGGTACTAGCAGCCAGGCTGTGATCAGCGAACTCAGCACAGACTGCCAATTAAACCTGGACTTTCAGTCTAGAAAGATGGTGATTAAGGGGTGGCCACATCAAGACATATAAACACTAAATGGTACAGATAACATTTTATGAAGCTGCAAATCTCCCAGGATGCAGGTTTCAGACTCTTGGCTGGTCAACAGCAGTTGCTATTTATATAAGCTTAACACTGGTTAATTATATACAGAGCAAGGAGGACACAGAGGGCATCTGATAAGGTTCCTCTGAAAAGGTTAACAAAAATGAAAGTGCACGGAATTGGAGGGACCCTTGTGACATGGCTTGGACAGAAATTAGGAATAAAGGGTTTGTTCTCTGAATGGCAGGACATGACCAGTGCTGTTCCCCAGGGATCTGTACTACGGCCTCAGCTTCTCACCATATTGATTAATGACTCGGATGAAGGAATAGAGTTGTATATCTAAGTTTGCAGATGACACTAAGGTAGGACGCACCGTAAATTGTTAAGATGGGAGCAGGTAGTTACAAAGATACATAGATTCAGTGAGTGGGCAAAACTATGGCAAATAGAGTTCAACGTGGGGAAGTGGGAGGTCATCCACTCTGGAACCGAGAAAGACAAATCGGAATATTTTCTTAATGGCGAGAGACTAGGAATTGTGGAGGAGCAAAGGGATTTGTGTGTCCATGTACACAAATCTCTAAAAGCCAGTGCACAGGTACAAAAAGTAATCAAAAAGGCTAAGGGAATATTGCCTTTACCTCAAAGGGGAGGAAGTGATGCTTCAGTTGTATAAAGTCTTGGTCAAACTCCATCTGGAGTAATGTGTTTAGTTCAGGAAGGATATATTGCCTGTGGAAGGGGTGCAGCGCAGATTCACCAGAATGGTACCAGGGCTAAAAGGGTTAAATTATGAGGACAGGATATTTTTCAGACTGGAGGGGAGTATACAGTGGTGATCCCCAGGGGTCAGTATTAGGACCACTGCTCTTCTTGATATATATTAATGACCTGGACTTGGGAATACAGGGTATAATTTCAAAGTTTGCAGATGACACGAAACACAGAAATGTAGTAAACAATGTGGAGAATAGTAACAGACTTCAGGAGGACAGAGACAGACTGGGGAATCATAGAAATTTACAAAAGGAGGCCATTTGGCCCATCGTGTCTGTGCCAGCTGAAAATGAGCCACCCAGCCTAATCCCACTTTCCAGCACTCGGTCCGTAGCCCTGTGGGTTACAGCACTTCAGGTGCACATCCAGGTACTTTTTAAATGCGATGAGGGTTTCTGCCTCTCCCACCCTCTCAGGCAGTGAGTTCCAGACCCCCCACCACCCTCTGGGTGAAAACATTTCTCCTCAGCTCCCCTCTAATCCTCCTACTAGTCACTTTAAATCTCTGCCCCCTGGTTATTGACCTCTCAGCTAAAGGATATAGGTCCTAGAATCATAGAAAATGTATGGCACAGGAGGAGGCCATTCTGCCCATCACATCCATGTCCGTCCTATCCCCTCTATCTAGGCACCTCATAATTTTATACACCTCAATTAAATCGCCTCTCAGCCTCCTCTGTTCCAAAAAAACCAACCCCAGCCTATCCAATCTTTTCCCATAGCTAAAATTCTCCAGTCCTGGCAACAACCTCGTAAATCTCCTCTGCACGCTCTCCAGTGCAATCACACCTTTCCTGTAATGTGGTGACCAGAACTGTACACAGTACTCAAGCTGAGGCCTAACCAGTGTTTTATACAGTTCTAGTATAACCTCCCTGCTCTTATATTCTGTGCCTCAGCTAATAAAGGAAAGTATCCCGTATGCCTTCTTAACCACCTGTCCTGCTACCTTCAGGGATCTGTGGACATGCACTCCAAGGTCCCTCACTTCCTCTACACCTCTCAGTATCCTCCCATTTATTGAGTACTCCCTTGCCTTGTTTGCCCTCCCCAAATGCATTTCCTCACACTTCTCTGGATTGAATTCCATTTGTCACTTTTCTGCCCACCTGACCAGTCCATTGATATCTTCCTGCAGTCTACAGCTTTCCTCCTCACTATCAACCACATGGCCAATTTTTGTATCATCTGCAAACTTCTAAATCATTGATATATACCACAAAAAGCAAGGGACCCAGTACTGAGCCCTGCGGACCCCCTGGAAACAGCCTTCCAGTCACAAAAACACTTGTCAACCATTACCCTTTGCTTCCTGCCACTGAGCCAATTTTGGATCCAATTTGCCACTTTCCCTTGGATCCCATGGGCTTTTACTTTTCTGACCAGTCTGCCATGTGGGACCTTGTCAAAAGCCTTGCTAAAATCCATGTAGACTACATCAAATGCACAACCCTCATTGAATTTTTTGAGGAGGTAACAAGGAGGGTCAATCAAGTTAGTCAGGCACAACCTTCCCGTAACAAATCCATGCTGATGGTCCATGATTAATCCGTGCCTTTCTAAATGACGATTAATACTGTCCCTCAGAATTGTTTCCAATAATTTGCCCACTACCAAAGTTGGGTTGACTGGCCTGTAATTACTCAGTCCATCCCTTTCTCTCTGGTGAAATGGGCAGACACATAGCAGATTAAATTTAACACAGAAAAGTGTGAAGTGATGCATTTTGGTAAGAAGAATGAGAGGCAATATAAACTAAATGTACGATTTTGAAGGGGGTGCAGGAACAGGGAGATCTGGGGGTGTACCTACGCAAATCTTTGAAGGTGGCAAGACATGATGAGAATGTTGTTAAAAAACCATACGGGGTCCCTGGCTTTATTAATAGAGGCATAGAGTACAAAAGCAAGGAAATTATGTTAAACCTTTATAAATCACTGGTTAGGCCTCAGCTGGAGTATTGTGTCCCATTCTGGGCCCCACACTTTAGGAAGGATGTCAAGGCCTTGGAGAGGGTGCGGAGGAGATTTACAAGAATGGTCCCAGGGATGTGGGACTTCAGTTATGTGGAGAGACTGGAGAAGCTGGGATTGTTCTCCTTAGAATAGAGAAGGTTAAGGGGAGATTTAATAAAGGTCTTCAAAATCATAAAGGGTTTTAATGGAGTAAATAAGGAGAAACTGTTTCCAGTGAGCAGGAGGGTCGGTAACCAGAGGACACAGATTTAAGGTAATTGGCAAAAGAACCAGAGGGGAGATGAGGAGAATTTTTTTAATGGAATTTTTCTGATCTGGAATGCGCTGCCTGAAAGGGCAGTGGAAGCAGATTCAATAATAACTTTCAAAAGGGAATTGGATAAATACTTGAAGGGGGAATTTGCAGGGCTATGGGGAAAAAGCAGGGGAGTGGGATTAATTGGATAGCTCTTTCATAGAGCCAGCACAGGCACGATGGGCCGAATGGCCTCCTTCTGCGCTGTAAGATTCTATGATTCTATAAACTTTTCTTGTATTCCCTTGAGTTAACAAGGTTGAGGGGTGATCTAATCGAGGTGTTTAAAATTCAATAGGGTAGATAGAGAAACTATTTCTGTTGGCGAGGGAATGCAGAGCAAGAGGGCGCAATCTTAAAATGAGACCTAGACCATTCAGGAGTGAAATCAGGAAGCACCTTTTCACACAATGGGCAGTGGGAATCTGGAACTCTCTTCCCCCAAAAGGCTGAGGAGGCTGGGGGTCAACTGAAATTTTCAAGACTGAGATCGATAGATTTTTGTTGGGTAAGGGGACCGAGGGATACGGAGCAAAGGCGGGTAAATGGAGTTAAGGATCAGATCAGCCGTGATATAATAGAATGGCAAAGCAGGCCCGAGGGATGAATGCGTTTCCTATGATCAGGAACAGCAAATTATTTACTGATTCAGTACAACGATGGGTTTAAACCCTCAATACACAGCGCTGTCAGATCCAACTGTACTGTACAGAAATGTCACTGTTTCAACATTTCCACTCTAACATACTTCACTCTTCACAACTGAGCTTAGTGACGGTCACAGGTTGTGCAGACGGGGACTATGCTACACTACCTGGATGTGCATCTTGTCTCCCGCTGCCCCTTTCTGCTGCTGGGTTGAAGCAGTCATCTCGGCCATTCGCTTCTCCATCTGCTCCAGACGCTCCAGGATCGACATCCTGAACTGGTTGTCTGAAAAACAGAAATGCAGGACAAGGTTAGACCGAGCACACCGGGAGGGCCTCGAATACACCTCCTCCTCCTCCTCCTCCTCCTCCCGGTTCTACAGGTACCAGCCATCTTCCAGTACCTCACCCAAGTGGCCACTGTTCATGAGTGAGCCAAGATAGCAAGTTTCAGCCAAGGTATTTGGCCATGTCGGGGTCGGGGGGGGGGAGGGGTGGCGTTGAGGGAGAGTGAAAGAGGCAATTGTGTAATATAGGGGTACAGTACTCATGGGTACAGGTCTGTCACTGTATAACACTGGGGTACAGTACTGGTGGGTACAGGTCTGTCACTGTATAACACTGGGGTACAGTACTGGTGGGTACAGGTCTGTCACTGTATAACACTGGGGTACAGTACTGGTGGGTACAGGTCTGTTACTGTTTAACACTGGGGTACAGTACTGGTGGGTACAGGTCTGTCACTGTATAACACTGGGGTACAGTACTGGTGGGTACAGGTCTGTCACTGTATAACACTGGGGTACAGTACTGGTGGGTACAGGTCTGTCACTGTATAACACTGGGGTACAGTACTCATGGGTACAGGTCTGTTACTGTTTAACACTGGGGTACAGTACTGGTGGGTACAGGTCTGTTACTGTATAACAGGGGTACAGTACTGGTGGGTACAGGTCTGTCACTGTATAACACTGGGGCACAGTACTGGTGGGTACAGGTCTGTTACTGTATAACAGGGGTACAGTACTGGTGGGTACAGGTCTATCACTGTATAACACTGGGGTACAGTACTGGTGGGTACAGGTCTATCACTGTATAACACTGGGGTACAGTACTGGTGGGTACAGGTCTGTCACTGTTTAACACTGGGGTACAGTACTGGTGGGTACAGGTCTGTTACTGTATAACAGGGGTACAGTACTGGTGGGCACAGGTCTGTCACTGTATAACACTGGGGTACAGTACTGGTGGGTACAGGTCTGTCGCTGTATAACACTGGGGTACAGTACTGGTGGGTACAGGTGTGTCACTGTATAACACTGGGGTACAGTACTGGTGGGTACAGGTCTGTTACTGTATAACACTGGGGTACAGTACTGGTGGGTACAGGTCTGTCACTGTATAACACTGGGGTACAGTACTGGTGGGTACAGGTCTGTCACTGTATAACAGGGGTACAGTACAGGTGGGTACAGGTCTGTCACTGTATAACACTGGGGTACAGTACTGGTGGGTACAGGTCTGTCACTGTATAACAGGGGTACAGTACAGGTGGGTACAGGTCTGTCACTGTATAACATGGGTACAGAACTGGTGGGTACAGGTCTGTCACTGTATAACACAGAGGTACAGTACTGGTGGGTACAGGTCTGTCACTGTATAACACTGGGGTACAGTACTGGTGGGTACAGGTCTGTCACTGTATAACACTGGGGTACAGTACTGGTGGGTACAGGTCTGTCACTGTATAACAGGGGTACAGTACAGGTGGGTACAGGTCTGTCACTGTATAACATGGGTACAGAACTGGTGGGTACAGGTCTGTCACTGTATAACACAGAGGTACAGTACTGGTGGGTACAGGTCTGTCGCTGTATAACACTGGGGGTACAGTACTGGTGGGGACAGGTCTGTCACTGTATAACACTGGGGTACAGTACTGGTGGGTACAGGTCTGTCACTGTATAACACTGGGGTACAGAACTGGTGGGTACAGGTCTGTCACTGTATAACACTGGGGTACAGTACTTGTGGGTACAGGTCTGTCACTGTATAACACTGGGGTACAGTACTGGTGGGTACAGGTCTGTCACTGTATAACATGGGTACAGAACTGGTGGGTACAGGTCCGTCACTGTATAACACTGGGGTACAGGACTGGTGGGTACAGGTCTGTCACTGTATAACATGGGTACAGTACTGGTGGGTACAGGTCTGTCACTATAATACTGGGGTACAGTACTGGTGGGTACAGGTCTGTCACTGTATAACACTGGGGTACAGTACTGGTGGGTACAGGTCTGTCGCTGTATAACACTGGGGTACAGTACTGGTGGGTACAGGTCTGTCACTGTATAACACTGGGGTACAGTACTGGTGGGTACAGGTCTGTCACTGTATAACACTGGGGTACAGTACAGGTGGGTACAGGTCTGTCACTGTATAACACTGGGGTACAGTACTGGTGGGTACAGGTCTGTCACTGTATAACACTGGGGTACAGTACTGGGGGGTACAGGTCTGTCACTGTATAACACTGGGGTACAGTACTGGTGGGTACAGGTCTGTCACTGTATAACACTGGGGTACAGTACTGGTGGGTACAGGTCTGTCACTGTATAACACTGGGGTACAGTACAGGTGGGTACAGGTCTGTCACTGTATAACACTCGGGTACAGTACAGGTGGGTACAGGTCTGTCACTGTATAACACTGGGGTACAGTACAGGTGGGTACAGGTCTGTCACTGTATAACACTGGGGTACAGTACTGGTGGGTACAGGTCTGTCACTGTATAACACTGGGGTACAGTACTGGGGGGTACAGGTCTGTCACTGTATAACACTGGGGTACAGTACTGGTGGGTACAGGTCTGTCACTGTATAACACTGGGGTACAGTACTGGTGGGTACAGGTCTGTCACTGTATAACACTGGGGTACAGTACAGGTGGGTACAGGTCTGTCACTGTATAACACTGGGGTACAGTACAGGTGGGTACAGGTCTGTCACTGTATAACACTGGGGTACAGTACAGGTGGGTACAGGTCTGTCACTGTATAACACTGGGGTACAGTACAGGTGGGTACAGGTCTGTCACTGTATAACACTGGGGTACAGTACTGGTGGGTACAGGTCTGTCACTGTATAACACTGGGGTACAGGTCTGTCACTGTATAACACTGGGGTACAGTACTGGTGGGTACAGGTCTGTCACTGTATAACACTGGGGTACAGTACTGATCCCATTACAGTCCACATATTACAGTCCAGTTGGAAGTTCACACAGAGTATCCTACAGAACACGTTGTTCCAGTCATAATGCAATATGAATTCTATTCCGTGAATGGAGTTATTTTTGTTCCTATGAGTAAGGCTGCAGCACTCGAATGATACTCGACCTCTGCGAACGTTTGTGCACCAGAGGTTTTATTTTCTGATTTGATCTTGGTCACATTCCCATTGTGCCGTGCTGTGCCCTGCAAAAGCAATAATGACGACAGAAATGGTTTTCAGTCCCAGCAGTGTGAGGAAGGTGCTCCTATAGAGCCCCACTGTGCAACACTCCCCACAATTGGAGAATACGGCATGGCTGCCTGTCAACGACCATCCCATAGTTCGTGCTGGGGCCTGAAAGTATGCTCACACTAACAGCACCTGTGCCAATTTTCTATCACATCTTTAATCGCTCAATATTAACGGGGTAACAGCTGACACACCATTTCAATGACCACTGTGTTATCTCTCAGGATGAGTCTGGTTTGCGTCTCTTGTGCGTGTGGAACGGGCTTGTAAAGCCAATCACAGGTGAGAATCACGACCTCAGTCCGCACACATAACTTGCTCTGACTGAGCCCCCGAGTGTTGCATCGTCTCTTTGAGATTCTCTTGACCTCAGCCTCACTCTGTACTGTCATGTACCTTGCCACATCTTACTGCGTCCCTCACTTTTACTTTGATATCTGTGGACATACCCAGTGTGCTGCGTTACGTACAATCTATCGCATACGCACACAGTTAACACTCCCTCCTTTGAGAATGGCAGACAAGGTATGCAGTCTAAACAGGTGACTGAACCGCCTGTGGACAACAGGAAGTAATGAGACTGGGGTAGGATGTGGCAGCTTTACTCTACGTATGTAAGGAGACGCACAACCACCAGGTTATAGTCCAACAGCTTTATTTGAAATCACAAGTTTTCGGAGCTTTGCTCCTTCGTCAGGTGAAGTGTTACTCTACGTATGCTGAGATCTCAAGTTGTAAAATATAGAAAGCTTGAAGTAGCTTTCATTGTTCTCCACACACACAAAGATGCCTTTTGCAATCACTAAACAAGCTGCAATTTAAAACATTTACACTTTCCCTCCCCACCCCACTTCTCCCATCTTTGTTACATTTAAAAAGAATCTCTGCCTAAATATCACACACCTTCCCTGTCCCACTCCGTTACAACACGTTCATGCACCCTGTACCTAGGCACCCCATCTCACACTCAGTATGGCTCCTTCCTTAGGACAGTCTGCAGGTTAGGTGGGGAAATCCTATGCCCCCACCACTCCACGGCATATGATGCAAGAGATGCAACTCTAGGCTGGCTCTCCAAACTTGGGCACTTTTAAACCAAGAGTTGTATCACTTCATCCAGTGGTATTGAGCGGATGAAAGGTAGACTGACAGTACCATGCAGACTGTGAGCTGCCAGCCGATCACTGCAGCATCTCTTTCCCGAGTACCCGACAGGTGACTTCAGGTCATTTTCATTCATTCAAAATCCACCAACCAGCAACTTGGTGTGAGTCAGAACTAGCTCCTTCAGGAAGTACAGCACTCACGCTGCATTACAGTCAGTCAATTAACAGATTCAAAGAGAATTGGACTGAACTTTTAAACCAAAGTAAAATACACACAAGGGGGAGACAATTTCAAAGGTGGAATCTCTAAACACTGAACACCATCAAGGCTGCAAAACTTCAGCTCAGCTCCTGTCTGCAAACGCTGCACAGACAGGTCTGCCAACATACCTTCCTTCCCTTGTTCCATCTCCTCCTGTGGGTTTGGACGCACGCAAAGCTCACAACTACAGGAAGTTTGCCTCCTTCACTCCAGTTAGTTTGGTTTTTTCCCCCGTTGCTCCGTATCCAAAGAGTAAATAAAAAAGGTTTTAAAAAAAAATGTCAACAGAAAGATGCTGTGGACAGGACGTGACTGTCAGCTCACCTGCCCATCTCTTTACGATTAACAAGGGAGGGAAACTAGAAACCTGCATTTAAAAAAAAGATGTAAAAGAGGCACGATACAGAGAGAATTGTCAGGGGCTGTCGGGACTTCTCAGCAGATCATGGAGAAAGAGCAGCTGAGTAGAAGCAAGACAGATAACTGGAGGAGCAGGGACTAGCAGTCCCGCTAAATGTCACGTGCGCTGATGGTGAGACGGCCTGATCCACCTTGTGTACCTCACCACGGCCAACGACCAGGAGGCAGCTCTTTTATCTCCATTCAAAGTTATTCTCCAAAGAGGGAAGGAAGAAACCTTCTCTCTTATCCTCTGCAGAGTGTTGCACTTACTCCTGCATTATGACAAATCAAAGGCCCTCCTTCTCTCTCCTCCCCCCTCCTCCCTGTACCAAAATAGCCACAAGTGAAGCCGGGCTGTACCGACTAGCCAGCCAGCCAGCCAGCCAGTCAGTCTGCCCCACCCATCCCCCCCCATATCCAGGCTAGTCTTTAAGTCAATCCCTTAATGAGCTCACTGCCACATGCAAAGCTGCTGTTGATAGACAGGAGGAGTCCATCGACAGATTCCATTAAAACTTTGTGAAGGGGAGGGGGGTGGAAGAGATGAGAGACGGTGAGCCCTCTGCAATTGCAGAGAAAGCCTGTAACTGGATCAGCCTGTCCTGTACTAGTGTGTACTTCAGCTGCTCTGGGAACATAAGCTCTGGGTATTTCACATGCAACAACGTATTCCCTTTAACTACAAGTTGGGAGTAGGCAATGTGTCCAAAATTACATTTTCTATTCCCGATACAAGAATAACGGGTTTTGCACAAACCTATAAACACACAATTCTCTCACCATGACTGCAATTATTACTATAAACTCGTCAACCTCCCTTGGGCTGGAAAGCCACTTCTCCATAGAAAGAAAGGCACATTTCTCCAGCCCCTTTCACCACCTCAGGACCTCCCAAAATGTTTTACAGCCAATTAAGTACTTTTTTGAAGTGTAGTCACTGTTGTAATGTAGGAAACGAGGCAGCCAAATTGCACACAGCAAGATCCCACAAACAGCAATGTGATAATGACCAGGTCATCTGTTTTTAGTGATGTTGTTTGAGGGATAAATATTGGCCCCAGGACACCGGGGAGAACTCCCCTGCTCTTCTTCCAATAGTGGCTGTGGGATCGTTTACACCACCTGAGAGGGCAGACAGGGCCTCGGTTTAACATCTCACCCAAACATCTCGTGGTTCTTAGGAGTTGCACTTGATTCACTTCTTTCTGGTGCCTTATGGAGAACAGTACTAGGTGAGGTGGAAATGGGCAAAGAGTTGCCCTGGGAGGCCGGTGTAGAGCCTAACTCCCAAAATCAGCACCAAGATAGAACAGCACCTGAGAATTCACACTCAAATAAACACCATTAGTGTACATGCTCATTTTAGAACTAAAACATTAAACTAAAAATTACCCACAGCCCTTACAGAAATTGTATTCTATGTCCTTTACTTACAATTTAAAAACTAAACAGCAAGTTAATACTTCAGTTGTGTCCTTTCAGTTTTTAATTTCCAATCGACAAAGTATCTGTCAACGCTGAAGGGATTCCCGCAGAGACTGACCCCTACCATCGTACGCACATTACTCTCATTCTCCTCCCACTCTAACTCAGATAAGGGTAACACTGGATATAATCAAACGATGGCACACACTGCACACTCATACCTTGTGCTTCAGTCGCTGCCATGTGACGGAAAGTGACAAAGTGCTGACTGCAGCAACAACACAGGGCACGATGAAAAGGGAGCAAGAATACACAGAGCAAGCCCCATGTCCGTACAGCTCGGTACCACAGCAACTGCTGCAGCACAGATATCACTTGTAAAGTACTGCCGTCTGCCTATTATAAATAGTGACCATAGGGTCAGGTGGGGTCCCAGAGCATACAATGTTTATCAGTGGATTCTCCCAATGGCTCAATCGGAAATGAATGACCTGGTCGGTACTGCTGGTGGGTACTGTGTGGAGTTTGCTGATCTCAGCTGTGTCCTACAATGAACCTCAGCGCCCTGGGCCACGGAGGCAGCTTTCTGTCTTTGGTCAAACAGACAATTCTTTCCCCGTAACTGCAATTATTAATATAAACGCGTCAACTTTCCTTGAGCTGGAGACCCACTTCTCTAAAGCTGGAAGGCAGCATCAGTTGGTTTAAAAACCCGACAAACTTTATCAAGTTTTCCGTACTTGTAATTTTTAGATAGCAACTCACTCACCTTCGAAGCAGGGTTATCCCAGGTAACAAACAATATGCTAGTCTGCTACTGAGGTCAGACTGTAACCCTTTAAGACCATAAGTGTAATTATCCTTAAGTATACAGAGCCTCAGGCCCTCTTCAAAGTCTGCCTGCATTGTTTTTTTGTAAAACCACCTGCTCTGTGGTGGGACTGTTGACTGGCAGGCTCGGGTCTGGAGCACGGGTCTGATGTATAATTGCAAACCTGGCTGCGCCTGTACACGGCCACATTAGCAGATTTAAACTGGCCAATCCAGGTAAACATAGCTGTTAATGAGCTAAAGTCATCCACAGAACTGCGTGTAAATGTCAGGCTCCAGTTCAATGACTGCCCTTCCCTTCCTCTAGACCTGTTTTTGCCTCTGTAACTCAGTGACAGTTTGGATTGTGAAGGATGCAGCCTAGGGGGAAGATTTTGTTATTTATATACAATACTAACAGATCACCCCTGGCACTGTGCTCACCTCAAACATTACCCTCTCTTCTCCCTTTCAGATGCTGACATACCTGCTCTGTCTTCTCACTGTGTTTCTGAAGAGAGGATTAGAAAGAAGGGGGGCTGTGGGAGCAGCTCACCCCAGATTTCCCACTCCCCTGCCCTACAGTTGATGGTCTGGGGCAGTCTTGAACATGGGAGGGAAAAATATCAATAGTGATCACTGAAGAAAAGGTCTCTGTTCATCACACAGCTTCACAAAATCTTCCTTACATTTCACTTCAGCCCCGCCCCCCTGCCCAATAAAATCCAACTTTACCAAAAACAAAATCCCTCTCCCACTCCCTGTGTCTGAACACTGCCCAAACTCCTTAAATAAAAGTTGTCAAGGACCGACAGTCTGTCCCAGATACTTGGGAAGGATGTTGTTGAGTTGTCCTAATTAGGCTGTGCAGTCTACTGCCCTTAGGGAAATTCCTGATAAGAGTCACTATTGATAAGCAAATAAATGATAAACATAATCTTTGCTCTACAGAATTGGAGAGCTGTGAACTAAGGGAGCCACTAAATACGGAGGATGATACAGTCCAATAAATCTGGAATGAGTGGATGTTTTAGCTGCGAGTTTTGCAGCAGTAATTCCATCAAGTGCCTGCAATGACGTCACAGATGGTAAGACTGAATCTGGAGACAGTATCACTGCTCTACACTTGCTGGCGGCTCCCAGCTATTCTTATTACTGCATGCCTCCATGTGTCTATACTACGTCTGTGTCAATGGATAACACAGTGCTGTGGTGTTGTACAGCCCCTTCGACTATTCAAATACACACTGCAGCCAAAGTCACCGGTGGTGATGGGGGTAGATTCGGAAACTCAGCAAACTGCCCTGTCCTGGATGGTGTTGTGTTTCGAGTATTGTTGCAGCTGAGCCCATCCAGGTGAGTGGAGAGTATTCCATCGCACCTCTGACTTGTGCCTTGCAGGTGGTGGAGAGGCTTTGAGGGGGCTCAGGAGGTGAGGCGCTCGTTCCCGAGTGCCCAGTCTCTGACCCACTCTTGTAGCTGATGTGACTGGTCCAGTTAAGCTTCTGGTCAGTGATGATCCCCTAGATATTGATAGTGATGAACTTGGTGATGCTGGAGGTAGCTGAGCTTTGTCTTCTTCGACGTGGTCATTGCCTAGTACCTATGTGGCATGAATGTTACCAGCAACTAATCAGCCCAAGCCTGGATGCTCTCCAGGTCCTGCTGAAGGCTGACATGGGCTCCTTCATTATTGGAGGAGCAATGATTGGAGCTAAGCTCGATGGTACCATCAGTGAACAGCCCCACTCCTGACCTCCTGATGGAGGGAAGGTCATTGATGAAGCAGCTGAAGATGGTTGGGCCGAGGACACTGCCCTGAGGAACTCCTGCAGCAATGTCCTAGGGCTGAGATGATTGGCCTCTGACAAACACAACCATCTTCCTCTGTGCTAGGTGTGACTCCAGCCCCTGGGCAGTTTTCCCGATGACCCCCCAGGGACCTCAGTTTTGCTAGGGCTCTTTGGTGCCATACTAAGTTGGATGGTTCTTTATGTCGACAGCGGCTTCTCTTGCCACTGCTCTGCCATTCAGCTCTTGCATCTACGGCTGTGACAAAGTCTGGAGCCCAGTGGTTCTGGCAGAAACCGAACTGAGCACCAGTGAAGAGGGTGATGGTGAGTAGGTGCCACTTATCAGCACAACTGATGACTGTTTCTGCAGCTGAACATCAGCTGAAGTACCTCCTCCTAACAGTATTTATGGCAGGGACAGGACCGTGCTTAGTTGTGATGCCTGGATGGTTGAATGGCTTGCTGGCACTCACTGCTGAGGCTCACGCAAGAAGAGAGGCCTCTTGGATGCGGTTTCGGAGGTTACTAATAATCATGGAACTGGACTCCAGCAGGTGCCAGCACATTGAGGAGATACAATTGGAAAGGGGAGGGATAAAAGGTGTTGTCTGCATACAGAAACTTGTTCACAGAATCAGCTGCCCACAGTACAAACAAAGGATGCTGTACAGGACTGGGGTCGGGTGACAGCACTGCAGCAACATATCCTGAAGCCGTTTCTGACACTCCAAAGACTGACAGGTGAAGAATGGCTGTGTGGACACGTGGGATGGAGCCTGGTGGCCTGGGGAACCATCCATCAACAAGAGTCAGCGCAGAGAGGAGCAGAGAAAATGGGGCAGGAAACACAGAGAGAAAACCAGCAGCAAGTCTAAGTGCAAAAGTCCAGGTTTGCTGCACAGAATGTTCCCCGGCAGCAGCAAGACTGCTCGGTGACGCAGGACAGAGTACGGAGCATGGCAGCTCATGGACATACAACAGAGCCATATCTGCCCTTCAACACCCAGCATGGTTTGGATTTCAAACTGCTGACACAGGCCAGAATGAAGCATGTACTCGGAGACACAGCAACATGGCAACAGTGCCAGACTAAACTCTGATAAAAGGGGAGATGTCAACAGGAGCCTTAATAAAGAAACTGTCTGAATGGTAATGAGCTCCCCGGTATGGCATGTTAAAACCAAGTTCCATCAGCCTGGGGGATTAAACATCACACAACGCTGCTTTGTTCTCACAAGCCAGCTATTCAAAGGCAGACGTTAGAATTATATTTTAAGCTCTGTAACCTTTCAGCAGAACATACAAGGGTCTCAGTGCCTCACCTGGTCATGAACCCAAACACGGCCATTATCAAACATCCCCACACACAGACCACTCCACTTTCCCGCATGCTGGATCCAGTTTTAGTCACGTGATTCACCGTTTCTTTTCCTCTGTGTAAATCACCTCCTGCGACTCCATGTTTTTTCTCAACTCGTGCGTCTACTTTTTAACCTGTACTTTCCTGAGGGCACTAAACCGTCCCAGGGCACAGGTCCCAGAGGGGGCACAGCCAGCGGCTGCCCACAGTACCTCGCCCAGCGGCCGTTCCTTGTGCTTGGATCTAGACAGGGAGAAGTTACAGGCGAGTCCCATCCTGCTCTCATCTGATATCCAGGGCAGGAGTCACTGGATAGCGATCAGGAGCAGGGACTGTGACACAAGATAACTTTCCTCCCCTTTCCCATTCCTGGCTTGCTCACTGTTGTGTATCATTAATGATGGGGGCAGCCGGCAGTATCGGGGGTTAAAGGTGGAATGGCTGAATCACTGACAGCGGATGGTTCAAAATGGTAGCTACTAAGATCAAATCTACCAAAGTTATAGGGAAGGTAAATATTCACCGACAAATGGGCAGAGGTGCAGAATACAATCCCCAAAACACCGGCAAAAATCTTACATTCCGTGTAATAAAAGTGGAATTGGGCTTATTCAGTCACCAGGAATGAGTTGCTCCGAGACATAAGAACAAAAGAAATAGGAACAGGAGTAGGCCATTCGGCCCCTCGAGCCTGCTCCACCATTCAATAAGATCATGACTGATCAACTATATATATTAATTATATATATTATATACACATGAGGAAAGTGCTGTCAATGTATCACAGCCTCATGGGTTGGGAAAGGTCCATCACAGACTAGCTGCTTCGGTCCTCACCCCTTGTCCATGCATACAGACCCCAACAGGGGTTAGCGGCTGATATTCACCTCCCATCATGTTAACCACAGTTCGGTGGGTAGCACCCCCCCTCTCGGAGTCACAAAGTTGTGAGTTTGAGCCCCATTCCAGAGTCTTGAGTCCCATAATCCAGGCCGACACTCTCGGTGCAGTTCTGAGGGAGCGCTGCACTGTCGGAGGGTCAGTACTGAGGGAGCGCTGCACTGTCGGAGGGTCAGTACTGAGGGAGCGCTGCACTGTCGGAGGGTCAGTACTGAGGGAGCGCTGCGCTGTCGGAGAGTCAATACTGAGGGAGCGCTGCACTGTCGGAGGGTCGGTACTGAGGGAGCGCTGCACTGTCGGAGGGTCGGTTCTGAGGGAGCGCTGCACTGTCGGAGGGTCGGTACTGAGGGAGCGCCGCACTGTCGGAGGGTCGGTACTGAGGGAGCGCCGCACTGTCGGAGGGTCGGTGCTGAGGGAGCGCCGCACTGTCGGAGGGTCAGTACTGAGGGAGCGCTGCACTGTCGGAGGGTCAGTACTGAGGGAGCGCTGCACTGTCGGAGGGTCAGTACTGAGGGAGCACTGCACTGTCGGAGGACTCGTCTTTCAGATGAGACGTTAAACCGAGGCCCCGTCTGCCCTCTCAGGTGGATGTAGAAGATCCCACGACCACTATTTCGAAGAAGAGCAGGGGGAGTTCTCCCCGGTGTCCTGGGGCCAATATTTATCCCTCAACCAACATCACTAAAAAAAACAGATGATCGGGTCATTATCACATTGCTGTTTGTGGGATCTTGCTGTGCGCAAATTGGTTGCCGCGTTTCCTACATTACAACAGTGTCTACAAGTCTTTCTTTCCCTGGTGCGGAGGTGCTGAGGTGAATGGTATATGCCCATTACTGCCCCAATCAACTTAACACAGAGAGGGTGGGACCTGTGGTTGTTAGTCAGTATGGAGGGGCAGAGAAAACGGGAGAGTGACACTGGGCTGCTAACTTCGAATTACCGAGTGACTCCACACGTCTCCATCATCACTCGAGTTGCTTCGATCCTTGTGGACCGACCCCAAGGGCCACGTCCCTGAGCTGTAACTTTTCTCTGTAATTTGGGGTTTCCCCAGATTGTAAACAGGCTCAGTGCTGATTCAAGCTAATATCAAGGGAGAGGGAGAGGGAAAGGGCTGGAAACACACACAGGGCAGTCGGCACCTTTGGAGAAACACACAGGTTAATCCTTTGGGTTAAGACCCTTTGTCACAACTGGCAGATCGGAGGCGGACAGACACATGAACACAAACCAGAAAAGGGGACGGGGAAATATTTATACACGGGGGGGGGGGGCATTATGAGTGGAATGATGTCATTGATCATCTCAATCAAATAATGGACAGAAACATTAAGATACTGAAGAGAGAAAGGGAGTTATAAACGGCCACGCAGAGGGGAAATTCGAGAAAATGGGAGAGATGCAAAACCTGGGGGTCAGGTGTGGAACTAAAAGCAGTTTGAAAATGAGGAGATACCTCAAGGGTAAGTTACTGATGTCCATCTTCAGCCCAGGGGTAACAGGCTGCCTGGGAGAATGAGGCAATGACAGAGGTCAGAGTGGAATGGGAAGGGGAGTGCAAGGTGCAGACAAAGCTTCACACATTACAGCCAGGCAGGAGCTGGTGCAATGGCTCTCCCACCTCCATTTAGAGCGTTTGTACCGTCAGACACGGGACTGTGAGCGTTTGTACCGTCAGACACAGGACTGTGAGCGTTTGTACCGTCAGACACGGGACTGTGAGCGTTTGTACCGTCAGACACGGGACTGTGAGCGTTTGTACGGTCAGACACGGGACTGTGAGCGTTTGTACCGTCAGACACGGGACTGTGGGCGTTTGTACCGTCAGACACGGGACTGTGAGCGTTTGTACGGTGAGACACGGGACTGTGAGCGTTTGTACCGTCAGACACGGGACTGTGAGCGTTTGTACCGTCAGACACGGGACTGTGAGCGTTTGTACCGTCAGACACAGGACTGTGAGCGTTTGTACCGTCAGACACGGGACTGTGAGCGTTTGTACCGTCAGACACGGGACTGTGAGCGTTTGTACGGTCAGACACGGGACTGTGAGCGTTTGTACCGTCAGACACGGGACTGTGGGCGTTTGTACCGTCAGACACGGGACTGTGAGCGTTTGTACCGTCAGACACGGGACTGTGAGCGTTTGTACCGTCAGACACGGGACTGTGAGCGTTTGTACCGTCAGACACGGGACTGTGAGCGTTTGTACCGTCAGACACGGGACTGTGAGCGTTTGTACCGTCAGACACGGGACTGTGAGCGTTTGTACGGTGAGACACGGGACTGTGAGCGTTTGTACCGTCAGACACGGGACTGTGAGCGTTTGTACCGTCAGACACGGGACTGTGAGCGTTTGTACCGTCAGACACGGGACTGTGAGCGTTTGTACCGTCAGACACGGGACTGTGGGCGTTTGTACCGTCAGACACGGGACTGTGAGCGTTTGTACCGTCAGACACGGGACTGTGGGCGTTTGTACCGTCAGACACGGGACTGTGAGCGTTTGTACCGTCAGACACGGGACTGTGGGCGTTTGTACCGTCAGACACGGGACTGTGGGCGTTTGTACCGTCAGACACGGGACTGTGGGCGTTTGTACCGTCAGACACGGGACTGTGGGCGTTTGTACCGTCAGACACGGGACTGTGGGCGTTTGTACCGTCAGACACGGGACTGTGGGCGTTTGTACCGTCAGACACGGGACTGTGGGCGTTTGTACCGTCAGACACGGGACTGTGGGCGTTTGTACCGTCAGACACGGGACTGTGAGTGTTTGTACCGTCAGACACGGGACTGTGAGCGTTTGTACCGTCAGACACGGGACTGTGAGCATTTGTACCGTCAGACACGGGACTGTGGGTGTTTGTACCGTCAGACACGGGACTGTGAGCGTTTGTACCGTCAGACACGGGACTGTGGGCGTTTGCACCGTCAGACACGGGACTGTGAGTGTTTGTACCGTCAGACACGGGACTGTGAGCGTTTGTACGGTCAGACACGGGACTGTGAGCGTTTGTACGGTCAGACACGGGGCTGTGGGCGTTTGTACCGTCAGACACGGGACTGTGGGCGTTTGTACCGTCAGACACGGGACTGTGAGCGTTTGTACCGTCAGACACGGGACTGTGGGCGTTTGTACCGTCAGACACGGGACTGTGGGCGTTTGTACCGTCAGACACGGGGCTGTGCAGAGACCACTCTCAATGTGATGCTGGAGTTACCCAATCATATACACATTAGAAGACAGCGTGTGTGTGAGGAATCCGAGCAACTTTGGCCTCTGCTGCCCCGACCCCGTTACTGTTCTCGAGGGCGGGGCTTCCTTCCTACTGTGGGGATTAAAGGAGGCTGGAGACAGTGATGACCATTCACTCACACATCGACTTCCACCACACGCCACATACCAATACTGCCTTTCCTTCTTAAAACCCGGGGAAGGGCCCGGTCCCACAGGGCACCCGGGGAAGGGCCCGGTCCCACAGGGCACCCGGGGAAGGGCCCGGTCCCACAGGGCACCCGGGGAAGGGCCCGGTCCCACAGGGCACCCGGGGAAGGGCCCGGTCCCACAGGGCAGGGCACCCGGGGAAGGGCCCGGTCCCACAGACTGTGATGGCAGAAGAGAGACGATAGAGTAATTGCCTTCACTACAGCGTGCTGTTTGGATGTATGCCCGATGAGGGGTCATGGTCAGTCAGTGATGGTACTGACATTATAATGGGGAGGGGCACCAGGAAAATTATAACATTAGTAGCTGGACAGGGGAATAGAACAAGGGAACAAACGTATGTGACAGAGATTGAATCTGGTACAACATGGGAGGCACTGGGTGAAGCCTCAAGTAAAATCGTGTTATATCATCATAACCTCTCAATAAATTCAAATCACAGATTTGCAACTGTGCCTTACTTGGAAGCAGCATTTTAAACAGGCAGTGAGGCTCTCGGTTAAAGGAACACCTCCCAGTTGTCTGAACACTTCAACAATGACCCATCATCTGAGCTGTACAGGGTCGACCAGAGGCCGGGTAAGGTGAACGCTGCGGTCCTGCAATTGTTGTGGTGTAGAGCTCGGCTTCAGTACAGGAGCAGCAGGGGGTTAACTGGAGACTGGACGGGGGAACAAGCTGCTCCAACAATATCAGCGAGTATTTGTGTAAGCCAAGTATTACTGACAGCTGCGCACTTGTTCAATAATTACTTCAGAAACAATCCTTTTACTTTGGAGAATGTATTTATATCGCGCTCACGCAATGGTTCAGACACACAAAAAGCTAAGTGTAAAAGGACTGCAGTCGGATTAGCGAAAGAGCAGGGTTGGATTGAGCTGGGTGCCAGAGCCATGTTCAATGTAACAGCCAGGCACTGCTGACTCGGTTCAGTTTCAGTCCCCGTCTCCGAATGCCAATCTGTGCACACATCACCCTATAAACTGATTAACTCAATCAACTCGTCATCTGGCAAAACCACTGCTTCCCCCATCAGTGCCCACCAAGGACATGCAGCAGCGCCCGGGCCCAGGGGGGAGCTCCGGGCCCAGGGGGGAGCTCCGGGCCCAGGGGGGAGCTCCGGGCCTGAGATGAATTAGCTGATCTCAGCCGCAGAAGGAGCCTTACAGTTAGTCTCAGCGCACTTGGGCTGCACAGGGTTCCCAGTCCTGGCTGATCCATTTCCCTGTACCCCACTGACCCTCCATGCCCACCGACCACTGAAGCGAGGTTCTGTTGGGCATCCAGTGCCTGTCGAACCCTTTCCCAGTAAATGGCAGTGCCTACTGGGGTCGAGGTAGGGAAAGACGTAAATTCAAGCTGAAACACATGTATACAGTGCGAGTCTGTGCAAGTGCCTGAAATGAGGCAGGGATTTTATTTCAAAGAGAAGAAAATTATAAAGCAGAGCCAACGGACTATCACTGAACAATGTAGGTACGAGCCTGAGAGTAGCAATTCATTGCAGTTATTTTAACATTGATGATAACTATCATCATCACTTGTGCCCCAATCAACAGTTCCAGAACTGCATCAATTAACAAAGTGTCAGGAGGTGCTTTCCAGTGGCTGGTACAGAGACACACGCTCGGGCAGAGGAGAGGGAGCCGGCTCCCCGAGGTCACCGACCCACGGGCTCCCCGAGGTCACCGACCCACGGGCTCCCCGAGGTCACCGACCCACGGGCTCCCCGAGGTCACCGACCCACGGGCTCCCCGAGGTCACCGACCCACGGCCTCCCCGAGGTCACCGACCCACGGCCTCCCCGAGGTCACCGACCCACGGCCTCCCCGAGGTCACCGACCCACGGCCTCCCCGAGGTCACCGAGCCCGGCCTCCCCGAGGTCACCGAGCCCGGCCTCCCCGAGGTCACCGAGCCCGGCCTCCCCGAGGTCTACGACCCACGGCCTCCCCGAGGTCACCGACCCACGGGCTCCCCGAGGTCACCGACCCACGGGCTCCCCGAGGTCACCGAGCCCGGCCTCCCCGAGGTCACCGACCCACGGCCTCCCCGAGGTCGCCGACCCACGGCCTCCCCGAGGTCGCCGACCCACGGCCTCCCCGAGGTCGCCGACCCACGGGCTCCCCGAGGTCGCCGACCCACGGGCTCCCCGAGGTCGCCGACCCACGGCCTCCCCGAGGTCGCCGACCCACGGCCTCCCCGAGGTCGCCGACCCCGGCCTCCCCGAGGTCGCCGACCCACGGGCTCCCCGAGGTCACCGACCCACGGGCTCCCCGAGGTCACCGATCCCGGCCTCCCCGAGGTCACCGACCCCGGCCTCCCCGAGGTCACCTAGCCCGGCCTCCCCGAGGTCACCGACCCACGGCCTCCCCGAGGTCACCGACCCCGGCCTCCCCGAGGTCACCGACCCCGGCCTCCCCGAGGTCACCGACCCCGGCCTCCCCGAGGTCACCGACCCCGGCCTCCCCGAGGTCACCGACCCACGGGCTCCCCGAGGTCACCGACCCCGGCCTCCCCGAGGTCACCGACCCACGGGCTCCCCGAGGTCACCGACCCACGGGCTCCCCGAGGTCACCGACCCACGGGCTCCCCGAGGTCACCGATCCCGGCCTCCCCGAGGTCACCGACCCCGGCCTCCCCGAGGTCACCGACCCCGGCCTCCCCGAGGTCACCGACCCCGGCCTCCCCGAGGTCACCGACCCCGGCCTCCCCGAGGTCACCGAGCCCGGCCTCCCCGAGGTCACCGACCCCGGCCTCCCCGAGGTCACCGACCCACGGGCTCCCCGAGGTCACCGAGCCCGGCCTCCCCGAGGTCACCGACCCACGGGCTCCCCGAGGTCACCGACCCCGGCCTCCCCGAGGTCACCGACCCACGGGCTCCCCGAGGTCACCGACCCCGGCCTCCCCGAGGTCACCGACCCACGGGCTCCCCGAGGTCACCGACCCACGGGCTCCCCGAGGTCACCGACCCACGGGCTCCCCGAGGTCACCGACCCACGGGCTCCCCGAGGTCACCGATCCCGGCCTCCCCGAGGTCACCGACCCCGGCCTCCCCGAGGTCACCGACCCCGGCCTCCCCGAGGTCACCGACCCCGGCCTCCCCGAGGTCACCGACCCACGGGCTCCCCGAGGTCACCGACCCACGGGCTCCCCGAGGTCACCGACCCACGGGCTCCCCGAGGTCACCGACCCACGGGCTCCCCGAGGTCACCGACCCACGGGCTCCCCGAGGTCACCGACCCACGGGCTCCCCGAGGTCACCGACCCACGGGCTCCCCGAGGTCACCGATCCCGGCCTCCCCGAGGTCACCGACCCCGGCCTCCCCGAGGTCACCGAGCCCGGCCTCCCCGAGGTCACCGACCCACGGCCTCCCCGAGGTCACCGACCCACGGCCTCCCCGAGGTCACCGACCCACGGCCTCCCCGAGGTCACCGACCCACGGCCTCCCCGAGGTCACCGACCCACGGCCTCCCCGAGGTCACCGACCCACGGCCTCCCCGAGGTCACCGACCCACGGCCTCCCCGAGGTCACCGACCCACGGCCTCCCCGAGGTCACCGACCCCATGATTACAAATCCTGCTCCCTGCAACTATATTACAGATCCTGTTTACAACAGTTACATTACGAAGGACAGCCCCTCGTCTGCACTCCTGGAGTTAAGCACCTCAAGTACAAGAGGGAAGCTAAACAAATAAAGATGAGTGTGGTGACCCAGGGCAGAGAGAGCACCGAAGAGCCTGCAGTGACCAGCTGGCATTAGGCTCCTGAGTTATGAGGAGAGGCTGTAATGATTGGGAAAGTTTACGCTGGAGAAGAGAAGGCTCAGGGGTGATGTTATAGAAAGATCCAAGATCCTGAAGGGCACGGACAAGACTAAATGTCACTGTGTTTAATACGGTCACAGATCCTACAAGAAGTCATAGCCTGAACCTAGAAGATTGAGGGTACTTTCTGACTGAAGATTGAATCACGTGTACAACACTACAGTACGACTGGGAGACTGACAGATCGGAGAATCACAGCACCACCTGGCAATCGAACCGGTAAGTTCAGCATGACCGAGACCACTTTAACAGCCACCCCAGCACCCACTGTACTGGATAGTTCAGGAGCTCACACTATCTCAAAGAAGGTGAAGACATGTCTTTAAAAACTTTACAAATATTTTTTTGTGTTTCCTCTTGATTCACGGCGTGCTGCGCTAAAATAAAGCAATGCAGAGCCAATTGTACATTCAGAGTTCATTGTTTCTCATGGGCACTGCCTAACCTCCCCCGTGATAAGCTGTGGGGAATGGGCAGTATAATGGGATTGGAATAGGCAGCTCCAATTGAAGAGCTAGCACCAGCACAATGGACTGAATGGCCTCCTTCTCCTTTGATTCTATGATGCAGTATATGCTCTTGGCCACCAGATGGTGATAGTACTGTGCAGTCTGGCCAAGGAGGTCCTGGTTTAGTACTGAGCTAATCCGATACAAACTGTACCCAATTCAAGGGTTAAAATTAAACTGCACAGTCTGAGCCTGCCTGCTGTCTGCTTCTATTGCACCCAGTTACCTGGAGTCAGTGCACTGAATATATTAGAAATATATAATGTAGCAGACATGTGTTTGGAGAGTACGCTTGTTACTGACAGGGTCTGATAAATCCTCGTTGATGAGAAATTATAGTTAAACCTGGGAATCCGTCCTGCAAATTTTAACCAGAAATTCCCATCTGAATTTACCAGAGTTCCCTGCAGATTTCCATCGGTCTCTACAGTTAAGCAGAAACTTACCACAAAGTACTGCCCACTACCGGAGCCTGATCAATGCTCACACCATCACCCACCCACCCCCCCATACATCAATAAAAACCCAGGAGAACACGCACTCAATCCTTCACTGATTTCCATAGTCTGATTCTGCTCCTGCAGGTGCTGACTCCTGGTGACAACCTCCTGTGCCTCACCCAAATGGGCGTTGTTCAGGAGAGAGCCAGAGCAGCAAGAGTGGGCAAAGCATTCAAGGCTAATTGCAGTGCTCTGGGCACTGAGGCTAATTGCAGTGCTCTGGGCACTGAGGCTAATTGCAGTGCTCTGGGCACTGAGGCTAATTGCAGTGCTCTGGGCACTGAGGCTAATTGCAGTGCTCTGGGCACTGAGGCTGATTGCAGCGCTCTGGGCACTGAGGCTGATTGCAGCGCTCTGGGCACTGAGGCTAATTGCAGTGCTCTGGGCACTGAGGCTAATTGCAGTGCTCTGGGCACTGAGGCTAATTGCAGTGCTCTGGGCACTGAGGCTAATTGCAGTGCTCTGGGCACTGAGGCTAATTGCAGTGCTCTGGGCACTGCCTTGACTGAGATGTGCTAACAGCTGGGAATAGACCGGGAAATAAGAGGAGGAAAGAGAGAGTATGAGAATAGACTGGCGGCCAACATAAAAGGGAATCCAAAAGCCTTCCATAGGCATGTAAACAGTAAACGGGTAGTAAGAGGAGGGGTGGGATTGATTAGGGACCATAAAGGTCCACAAGGTGAGCGCATGTAAAAGGAGAGTCCGAGAGGTGAGCGCAGTGTAAAATGAGAGAAAGGAGAGTCCGAGCGCGAGAGGAGAGTCCGAGAGAGGAGCGCAGTGTAAAAGGAGAGTCCGAGAGGTGAGCGCGGTGTAAAAGGAGAGAGAGAGGAGAGTCCAAGAGCGAGAAGAGAGTCCGAGAGAGGAGCGCAGTGTAAAAGGAGAGTCCGAGAGGTGAGCGCGGTGTAAAAGGAGAGAGAGAGGAGAGTCCAAGAGCGAGAAGAGAGTCCGAGAGAGGAGCGCAGTGTAAAAGGAGAGTCCGAGAGGTGAGCGCGGTGTAAAAGGAGAGAGAGAGGAGAGTCCAAGAGCGAGAAGAGAGTCCGAGAGGTGAGCGCAGTGTAAAAGGAGAGTCCGAGAGCGGGAGGAGAGTCCGAGAGGTGAGCGCAGTGTAAAAGGAGAGTCCGAGAGGAGAGTCCGAGAGCGGGAGGAGAGTCCGAGAGGTGAGCGCAGTGTAAAAGGAGAGTCCGAGAGGTGAGCGCAGTGTAAAAGGAGAGTCCGAGAGGTGAGCGCGGTGTAAAAGGAGAGTCCGAGAGGTGAGCGCACTGTAAAAGGAGAGTCCGAGAGGTGAGCGCACTGTAAAAGGAGAGTCCGAGAGGTGAGCGCACTGTAAAAGGAGAGTCCGAGAGGTGAGCGCACTGTAAAAGGAGAGTCCGAGAGGTGAGCGCGGTGTAAAAGGAGAGTCCGAGAGGTGAGCGCGGTGTAAAAGGAGAGTCCGAGAGGTGAGCGCGGTGTAAAAGGAGAGTCCGAGAGGTGAGCACGGTGTAAAAGGAGAGTCCGAGAGGTGAGCGCGGTGTAAAAGGAGAGTCCGAGAGGTGAGCGCGGTGTAAAAGGAGAGTCCGAGAGGTGAGCGCGGTGTAAAAGGAGAGTCCGAGAGGTGAGCGCGGTGTAAAAGGAGAGTCCGAGAGGTGAGCGCGGTGTAAAAGGAGAGTCCGAGAGGTGAGCGCGGTGTAAAAGGAGAGGCCGAGAGGTGAGCGCGGTGTAAAAGGAGAGGCCGAGAGGTGAGCGCGGTGTAAAAGGAGAGTCCGAGAGGTGAGTGCGGTGTAAAAGGAGAGTCCGAGAGGTGAGCGCAGTGTAAAAGGAGAGTCCGAGAGGTGAGCGCGGTGTAAAAGGAGAGTCCGAGAGGTGAGCGCAGTGTAAAAGGAGAGTCCGAGAAGTGAGCGCAGTGTAAAAGGAGAGCCCGAGAGGTGAGCGCGGTGTAAAAGGAGAGTCCGAGAGGTGAGCGCGGTGTAAAAGGAGAGTCCGAGAGGTGAGCACAGTGTAAAAGGAGAGTCCGAGAGGTGAGCGCGGTGTAAAAGGAGAGTCCGAGAGGTGAGCGCGGTGTAAAAGGAGAGTCCGAGAGGTGAGCGCGGTGTAAAAGGAGAGAGAGAGGAGAGTCCAAGAGCGAGAAGAGAGTCCGAGAGAGGAGCGCAGTGTAAAAGGAGAGTCCGAGAGGTGAGCGCGGTGTAAAAGGAGAGAGAGAGGAGAGTCCAAGAGCGAGAAGAGAGTCCGAGAGAGGAGCGCAGTGTAAAAGGAGAGTCCGAGAGGTGAGCGCGGTGTAAAAGGAGAGAGAGAGGAGAGTCCAAGAGCGAGAAGAGAGTCCGAGAGGTGAGCGCAGTGTAAAAGGAGAGTCCGAGAGCGGGAGGAGAGTCCGAGAGGTGAGCGCAGTGTAAAAGGAGAGTCCGAGAGGAGAGTCCGAGAGCGGGAGGAGAGTCCGAGAGGTGAGCGCAGTGTAAAAGGAGAGTCCGAGAGGTGAGCGCAGTGTAAAAGGAGAGTCCGAGAGGTGAGCGCGGTGTAAAAGGAGAGTCCGAGAGGTGAGCGCACTGTAAAAGGAGAGTCCGAGAGGTGAGCGCACTGTAAAAGGAGAGTCCGAGAGGTGAGCGCACTGTAAAAGGAGAGTCCGAGAGGTGAGCGCACTGTAAAAGGAGAGTCCGAGAGGTGAGCGCGGTGTAAAAGGAGAGTCCGAGAGGTGAGCGCGGTGTAAAAGGAGAGTCCGAGAGGTGAGCGCGGTGTAAAAGGAGAGTCCGAGAGGTGAGCACGGTGTAAAAGGAGAGTCCGAGAGGTGAGCGCGGTGTAAAAGGAGAGTCCGAGAGGTGAGCGCGGTGTAAAAGGAGAGTCCGAGAGGTGAGCGCGGTGTAAAAGGAGAGTCCGAGAGGTGAGCGCGGTGTAAAAGGAGAGTCCGAGAGGTGAGCGCGGTGTAAAAGGAGAGTCCGAGAGGTGAGCGCGGTGTAAAAGGAGAGGCCGAGAGGTGAGCGCGGTGTAAAAGGAGAGGCCGAGAGGTGAGCGCGGTGTAAAAGGAGAGTCCGAGAGGTGAGTGCGGTGTAAAAGGAGAGTCCGAGAGGTGAGCGCAGTGTAAAAGGAGAGTCCGAGAGGTGAGCGCGGTGTAAAAGGAGAGTCCGAGAGGTGAGCGCAGTGTAAAAGGAGAGTCCGAGAAGTGAGCGCAGTGTAAAAGGAGAGCCCGAGAGGTGAGCGCGGTGTAAAAGGAGAGTCCGAGAGGTGAGCGCGGTGTAAAAGGAGAGTCCGAGAGGTGAGCACAGTGTAAAAGGAGAGTCCGAGAGGTGAGCGCGGTGTAAAAGGAGAGTCCGAGAGGTGAGCGCGGTGTAAAAGGAGAGTCCGAGAGGTGAGCGCGGTGTAAAAGGAGAGCCCGAGAGGTGAGCGCGGTGTAAAAGGAGAGTCCGAGAGGTGAGCGCACTGTAAAAGGAGAGTCCGAGAGGTGAGCGCAGTGTAAAAGGAGAGCCCGAGAGGTGAGCGCGGTGTAAAAGGAGAGTCCGAGAGGTGAGCGCGGTGTAAAAGGAGAGTCCGAGAGGTGAGCGCTGTGTAAAAGGAGAGTCTAGAGAGCAGGAAGAGAGTCCGCGAGGTGAACGCAGTGTAAATCTAAGGCAAGTCATGGCAGCAGAGCTCGCACCCGTGATATGCTCCTCCTGCACTATGTGGGAAGTCATGGACACTACGGGTGTCCCTGGTGACCATGTGTGCAGGAAGTGTGTCCAGCTGCAGCTACTGGCTAACCGTCTTTCGGAGCTGGAGCTGCGGGTGGATTCACTGTGGAGCATCCGCGATGCTGAGACTATCGTGGATAGCACGTTCAGTGAGTGGTCACACCGCAGGTAAAGAATACGCAGGCAGAAAGGAAATGGGTGACCGCCAGGCAGAGTAAAAGGACTAGGCAGGTAGAGCAGGAGTCCCCTGGGGCCGTCTCCCTCTCAAACAGATATTCTGCTTTAGATACTGTTGGAGGAGATGGCTTATCAGGGGAAAGCAGCAAGAGCCAAGTTCGGGGCACCACGGGTGGCTCTGCTGCACAGGAGGGGAGGAAGAAGAGTGGCAGGGCTATCGTGATAGGGGATTCAATTGTAAGAGGAACAGATAGGAGTTTCTGCGGCCGCAAACGTGACTCCAGGATGGTATGTTGCCTCCCTGGTGCTCGGGTCAAGGATGTCACGGAGCGGCTGCAGGGCATTCTGGAGGGGGAGGGTGAACAGCCAGTAGTCGTGGTCCATATCGGTACCAACGACATAGGTTAAAAAAAAGGGATGAGGTCCTGCAAGGCGAATTTAAGGAGTCAGGAGATAAATTAAAAAGCAGGACCTCAAAAGGTAGTGATCTCAGGATTATTACCAGTGCCACGTGCTAGTGAGTATAGGAACAGGAGAATAGACAGGATGAATGCGTGGCCGCAGGGATGGTGTAGGAGGGAGGGATTTAGATTCCTGGGACATTGGGACCGGTTCTGGGGAAGGTGGGACCTGTACAAGCGGGACGGGTTACACCCGAGCAGGACCGGGACCAATGACCTCGCGGGGGTGTTTGCTCGTGCTGTTGGGGAAGGTTTAAACTAGAATGGCAGGGGAATGGGAACCTGAGCAGGGAGACAGAGGAGGGGGAAACAAGGATAGAAACAAAAGACAGGAAGGGAAGAAGCAACAGTGGAAGGCAGAGAAAACAAGGGCGAAAAACAAATCGGGCCATAGTGCAAAATAAAACTAAGAGACTAGCAATCTTAAAAAGACAAGTCTAAAGGCATTGTGTCTTAATGTGCGGAGCAGTCGCAATAAGGTAGATGAATTAACAACGCAGATAGATATTAACAGTTATGATATAGTGGCGATTACGGAGACATGGCTGCAGGGTGACCAATGGTGGAAACTGAACATCCAGGGGTATTCAATATTTAGGAAGGACAGGCAAAAAGGGAAAGGAGGTGGGGTAGCGTTGTTAGTAAAGGAGGAAATCAATGCAATAGTGAGGAAGGATATTGGCTCGGAAAATCACAATGTGGAATCTGTATGGGTGGAGCTAAGAAACACCAAGGGGCAGAAAACGTTGGGGGTTGTCTGTGGGCCCCAAACAGTAGTGGAGATGTAGGGGAGGGCATTAAACAGGAAATTAGAGACACATGCAAGAAGGGTACAACGATAATCATGGGTGACTTTAATATACATATAGATTGGTC
Source organism: Heptranchias perlo (assembly GCF_035084215.1). Taxonomy (NCBI): domain Eukaryota; kingdom Metazoa; phylum Chordata; class Chondrichthyes; order Hexanchiformes; family Hexanchidae; genus Heptranchias; species Heptranchias perlo. The sequence continues at coordinate 29,065,716 of NC_090359.1, read as the reverse complement.
AAACCAAATTAGCAATAATACTGTGGGGGAGGAATTCCTGGAGTGTGTATGTGATGGTTTTCTAGACCAATACGTTGAGGAACCAACTAGAGAACAGGTGATCCTAGACTGGGTATTGTACAATGAGAAAGGATTAATTAACAATCTTGTTGTGTGAGGTCCCTTAGGGAAGAGCGACCATAACATGATAGAATTCCTCATTAAGATGGAGAGTGAAGTAGTTGAATCTGAAACGAGGGTCCTGAATTTAAATAAAGTAAATTATGAAAGTATGAGGTGTGAGTTGGCGATGATAGATTGGGGAACTTTACTAAAAGGGATGACGGTGGATAGGCAATGGCTAATATTTAAAGAACATGTGCAGGAATTACAACAATTATTCATTCCTGTCTGGCTCAAAAATAAAACAGGAAAGGTGGCTCAACCGTGGCTTACAAAAGAAATTAGGGATAGTGTTAGATCCAAAGAGGAGACATATAAAATTGCCAGAAAAAGCGGCAAGCCTGAGGATTGGGAGCAGTTCAGAATTCAGCACAGGAGGACAAAGGGATTGATTAAGAGGGGAAAAATAGAGTATGAGAGTAAACTAGCAGGGAACATAAAAACTGACTGTAAAAGCTTCTATAAATATGTCAAGAGAAAAAGATTAGTGAAGACAAATGTAGGTCCCTTACAGTCAGAAATGGGGGAAATTATAATGGGGAACAAAGAAATGGCAGAACAATTAAACACATACTTTGGTTCTGTCTTCACAAAGGAGGACACAAATAACCTGCCAGAAATGTTAGGGAACCAAGGGTCTAGTGAGAGGGAGGAACTGAAGGAAACCAGTATTAGTAAAAAAAATAGTGCTAGGGAAATTAATGGGGCTAAAGGCTGACAAATCCCCAGGGCCTGATAATCTACATCCCAGAGTACTAAAGGAAGTGGCCCTGGAAATAGTGGATGCATTGGTGATCATCTTCCAAAATTCTATAGACTCTGGAACAGTTCCTACAGATTGGACGGTGGCAAATGTAACCCCACTATTTAAAAAAGGGAGAGAAAAAACAGGGAATTACAGATCAGTTAGCCTAACATCAGTAGTGGGGAAAATGCTAGAGTCTATTATAAAAGATGTGATAACAGAACACTTAGAGGGCATTAATGGGATTGGACAAAGTCAGCATGGGTTTATGAAAGGGAAATCATGCTTAACAAATCCACTGGAGTTTTTTGAGGATGTAACTAGTAGAATAGATAGGGGAGAACGAGTGGATGTGGTGTATTTGGATTTTGATAAAGTCCCACACAAGAGGTTAGTGTGCAAAATTAAAGCACATGGGATTGGGGGGAATATACTGGCATGGATTGAGAATTGGTTGACAGACAGGAAACAGAGAGTAGGAATAAACGGGTCTTTTTCCGGGTGGCGGGCAATGACTAGTGGGGTACCGCAGGGATCAGTGCTTGGGCCCCAGCGATTCACAATATACATCAATGATTTGGATGAGGGAACTAATTGTAACATTTCCAGGTTTGCAGACAACACAAAGCTGGGGTGGAATGTGAGAAGTGAGGAGGATGTAAAGAGGCTCCAATGTGATTTAGACAAGTTGGGTGAGTGGGCAAGAACATGGCAGATGCAGTATAACGTGGATAAATGTGAGGTTATCCACTTTGGTTGTAAAAACAGAAAGGCAGATTATTATCTGAATGGTGATAGATTGGGAAAAGGGGAGGTGCAATGAGACCTGGGTGTCCTTGTACACCAGTCGCTGAAAGCGAGCATTCAGGTGCAGCAAGCAGTAAGGAAGGCGAATGGTATGTTGGCCTTCATTGCAAGAGGATTTGAGTACAAGAGCAGGGATGTCTCACTGCAGTTATGCAGGGCCTTGGTGAGACCACATCTGGAGTATTGTGTGCAGCTTTGGTCTCCTTATCTGAGGACGGATGTCCTTGCCATGGAGGGAGTGCAACGAAGGTTCACCAGACTGATTCCTGGGATGGCAGGACTGACGTATGAGGAGAGATTGGGTCGACTAGGCCTATATTCACTGGAGTTTAGAAGAATGAGAGGTGATCTCATTGAAACATATAAAATTCTAACAGGACTAGACAGACCAGATGCAGGGAGGATGTCCCCGATGGCTGGGGAGTCCAGAACCAGGGGGTCACAGTCTCAGGATACGGGGTTTGCCATTTAGGACCGAGATGAGGAGAAATTTCTTCACTCAGAGGGTGGTGAACCTGTGGAATTCTCTACCACAGAAGGCAGTGGAGGCCAAGTCATTAGATGTATTCAAGAAGGAGATAGATATATTTCTTAATTCTAAAGGGATCAAGGGATATGGGGAAAAAGCGGGAATAGGGTACTGAGTTAGACGATCAGCCATGAACATATTGAATGGCAGAGCAGGCCCGAAGGGCCGAATGGCCTACTCTTGCTCCTATTTTCTATGTTTCTATAAGATCTACGCGTGGAGGCAGAGGGAATGGCAGAGGTACTAAATGAGTACTTTGCATCGGTCTTTACCAAGGAAGAAGATGCTGCCAAAGTCTCGGTAAGTGAAGAGGTAGTTGAGATACTGGATGGGCTAAAAATTGATAAAGAGGAGGTACTAGAAAGGCCGGCTGTACTTAAAGTAAATAAGTCACCCGGTCCGGATGGGATGCATCCTAGGTTGCTGAGGGAAGTAAGGGTGGAAATTGTGGAGGTACTGGCCATAATCTTCCAAACATCCTTAGATACGGGGGTGGTGCCAGAGGACAGGAGAATTGCAAATATTACACCCTTGTTCAAAAAAAGGGTGTAAGGATAAACCCAGTAACTACAGGCCAGTCAGTTTAACCTCAGTGGTGGGGAAACTTTTAGAAATGATAATCCAGGACAGAATTAACAGTCACTTGGACAAGTGTGGATTGATTAGGGAAAGCCAGCACAGATTTGTGAAAGGCAAATTGTGTTTAACGAACTTGATCGTGTTTTTTTGATGAGGTAACAGAGAGGGTCGATGAGGGCAATGCGGTTGATGTGGTGTGTCTGGACTTCCAAAAGGTGTTTGATAAAGTGCAGCATTATAGGCTTATCAGCAAAGTTGAAGCCCATGGAATAAAGGGGACAGTAGCAGCATGGATACAGAATTGGTTAAGAGACAGGAAAGAGAGAGTAATGGTGAACGGTTGTTTTTCGGACTGGAGGGAGGTGTACAGTGGTGTTCCCCAGGGGTCAGTACTGGGACCACTGCTTTTTTGATATATATTAATGACTTGGACTTGGGTGTACAGGGCACAATTTCAAAATTTGCAGATGTCACAAAACTTGGAAGTGTAGTGAACAGTGGGGAGGATAGTGATAGACTTCAAGAGGATACAGACAGGCTGGTGGAATGGGCGGACAAGGAGCAGATGAAATTAACATTCGGTAGGAAGAACGAGGAGAGGCAATATAAACTAAAGAGTACAATTCTAAAAGGGATGCAGGAACAGAGAGATCTGGGGGTATATGTACACAAATCGTTGAAGGTGGCAGGGCAGGTTGAGAAAACGGTTAAACAAGCATACGGGATCCTGGGCTTTATAAATAGAGGCATAGAGTACAAAAGCAAGGAAGTGATGATGAACCTTTATAAAACACTGGTTCGACCACAACTTGAATATTGTGTCCAGTTCCGGGCACCGCACTTTAGAAAAGATGAGAAGGCCTTAGAGAGGGTGCAGAGGAGATCTACTGGAATGGTTCCAGGGATGAGGGACTTCAGTTACGTGGATAGACTGGAGAAGCTGGGGTTGTTCTCCTTACAGCAGAGAAGGTTGAGAGGAAATTTGATAGAGGTATTCAAAATCATGAAGGGTCTGGACAGAGTTTAGAGAGAAACTGTTCCCATTGACAGAAGGGTCAAGAACCAGAGGACACAGATTTAAGGTGATTGGCAAAAGAACTAATGACGACATGAGGAAAAACTTTTTTACACAGCGAGTGGTTAGGATCTGGAATGCACTGCCCGAGGGGATGGTGGAGGCAGATTCAATCATGGCCTTCAAAAGGGAACTGGATAAGTACTTGAAGGGAAAATATTTGCAGGGCTACGGGGAAAGGGCAGGGGATGGGACCAGCTGGATTGCTCTTGCACAGAGCCGGCACTGACTCGACGGGCCAAATGGCCTCCTTATGTGCTGTAACCATTCTATGATTCTAATACAATCTGTGTCTTCAGCCGGCCTGGCTCAACACCGCACTGGGAAGAGCGCTGACCAGCAATGGTATCGGGGGAACAGAACCGTAGGAGTATGCAGTATATCTGGCCCACTGCCCCTGGGTCAGCTTTGTGAAAGAGTTCTCCACTTAGTGTCAATGTACTTTATGACAGCAGATTCTCTCATGGAACAGAAAGAGCTCAGTACTAACTACCAGCAAATGAAGCCTGCACTTACCATCCAGGGACAGCCAGTCAAGCTGGGAGCTTGGCAGTGCCATGGAATTGCGAGCTCTATATTCAAACAGCACAGAGTTGGAAATGAACAGGTTCTCCCGAGCCACGTGCAGCCTCACCAGTCCTGCTTCATGAGCTGTAAGTACGAAATGAACAATGGGTTAAAATCTCATACAAATGGAATGCCATCTGCAAGGCAACGAGGGAGGGGTTTGACCATTGAAATGGCGGGGGTGGGGTGTGCAGAGAGTACACAAGAAAAGTTTCAGTTGAGAACAGATTACAGAGAATTACATCGAATGTACAGCACAGAAACAGGCCATTCGGCCCAACTGGTCCATGCTGGTGTTTATGCTCCACACGAGCCTCCTCCCTCCTTACTCCATCTCACCCCATCACCATATCCTTCTATTCCTTTCTCCCTCATGTGTTTATCCAGCTTCCCCTTAAATACATCTGTGCTATTTGCCTCAACTATCCCCTGTGGTAGTGAGTTCCACATTCTCACCACTCTCTGGGTAAAGACGTTTCTCCTGAATTCCCGATTGCATTTACTAGTGACTAGAATTACAAAGATTCAGCACCTGTGCAGACTGTCTGTCCACCCCAGTAAAGGACTGGGAGATCCATTCATCATTCTCTTGCCCTTTCTAAAGGTTGTAATTTGGGGGAAAGGTGGAGACGATGGATGAGACAGGAGGGGTTCTGTAATCCGGCCTTTCTCCAAACTCTCACTCTTGGAATCTGGCTCCTTCCTCAGGTCACCGCTTGGAAACCCAGGATCGGACAAGCTTGCTGCGGTAAAGGAGGTGGGAATGGTACCTGCTTCCTTGGTACCACCTCCTCCCCCATAGGTTTGACCCTGCTTAGGGCTGTTTAAGAAAGAATTGGGATCAAAGGTTGTGCTGGTCTGGGGTGGGGTGGGGGGAGAGAGGGCTGGGCTGATCTAGGGGGTAGGGGCAGGCTGGACTGGGAGGGGCCTGGTCTCAGGGGGCCGAGGCTGGTCTGAGATGGGCCCGGTCTCGGGGGTGCCCAGGCTGGTCTTTTCGGGGGGGGGGGGGGGGGGGTGGGGAGGGAGGGCCAGACTGGTCTGAGATAAAACAGGACTGCCCACCAAGTTGGGCAACAAAGTCCTCCCTTTTTAATGCAGTTGATGGTCTGGAGACCTGTTCCTCAGGATCGGTCAGTGCTGTGGGGACTGAGAGTGACTGATTTTCCTTCTCTCCGCTCATTACCGTTAATATCTCTAATCTTACCAGCCCTGCACCCTGGAACACAGGAACAGGAGGAGACCATTCAGCCCCTCGAGCCTGTTCCGCTATTCGGTTAGAGCATGGCTGATCTGTATCTTAACTCCATCCACCCGCCTTGAATTCATGAAAGGTTCTGTTCTCATCAGCAAAGGTCACTACCTACCTGGGCAGTAACAGCGCAGGACGCCAGGCTGAATGAGTGACGCAGGCACCGTTATCTGGTCAAACACACAGGAGTACCTCTCATTGCCATCGCTCCAAGGGCCAGTAATCAGGATCTTCACACCACCCTGTCCAGAATCAAACACAACTTTCAGCTACTAATTCCCCAGGAATGCACAAAGGACAGCAAACATCTGTCAGAATATGCCAAGTAGCTGCAACCAGAATATAGAATATAGAGCTGAGTAACAGCCCCCACCCCACTACCCATCATTAGGACAACACATAGGAACAGGAGCAGGCCATTCAGCCCCTCGTGCCTGCTCCGCCATTTGATAAGATCATGGCTGATCTGTCATCTAACTCCATATACCTGCCTTTGGCCCATATCCCTTAATACCTTTGGTTGCCAAAAAGCTATCTATCTCACATTTAAATTTAGCAATTGAGCTCGTATCAATTGCCGTTTGCGGAAGAGAGTTCCAAACTTCTACCACCCTTTGTGTGTAGAAATGTTTTCTAATCTCACTCCTGAAAGGTCTGGCTCTAATTTTTAGACTGTGCCCCCTACTCCTAGAATCCCCAACCAGCGGAAATAGTTTCTCTCTATCCACCCTATCCGTTCCCCTTAATATCTTATAAACTTCGATCAGATCACCCCTTAACCTTCGAAACTCCAGAGAATACAACCCAAATTTGTGTAATCTCTCCTCGTAACTTAACCCTTGAAGTCCGGGTATCATTCTAGTAAACCTACGCTGCACTCCCTCCAAGGCCAATATGTCCTTCCGAAGGTGCGGTGCCCAGAACTGCTCACAGTACTCCAGGTGCGGTCTAACCAGGGTTTTGTATAGCTGCAGCATAACTTCTGCCCCCTTGTACTCCAGTCCTCCAGATATAAAGGCCAGCATTCCATTAGCCTTCTTGATTATTTTCTGCACCTGTTCATGACACTTCAATGATCTATGTACCTGAACCCCCTAAGTCCCTTTGGATATCCACTGTTTTTAACTTTTTACCGTTTAGAAAGTACCCTGTTCTATCCTTTTTTGATCCAAAGTGGATGACCTCACATTTGTCTGCATTGAATTCCATTTGCCACAGTTTTGCCCATTCACCTAATCTATCAATATCGCTTTGTAATTTTATGTTTTCATCTACACTGCTTACAATGCCACCAATCTTTGTGTCATCGACATCCTTCCCCATAGGCTCAAACCCCATTGAAATTGTGACTATGCTTTGCAGGACTGCCACAATCCAGTACAGGACCCTCTAGGTGCAATTTCCTCAATATCTCCAAAGTGCTTCTGATCTGAGGTATGACCCAGTACAACTCTCGATACTGTCCCAGTGAGCTGACACGCCAAGTGCCGAGACTCCGGGCACCGAGACCCTGGGCGCTGAGACACCAGGCACCAAGACGCCATCCTCTGACCTTGGTCAGACTGGAGCACGGATTCTGGTTACAACCGCACACTGAAGGATAAGAATTCAAAGGGCAAGTTAACCCAGCTTTCACACACCTCCCGTCAATATAGAATCGCATAGCACAGAAGGCGGCCATTCGGCCCATCGTGCCTGAGCCGGCTCTATGAAAGAGCTATCCAATTATCCCCACTACCACCCCTGCTCTTTCCCCATAGCCCTGCTAATTTTTCCTTTTCAAGTATTTATCCAATTCCCTTTTGAAAGTTACTATTGAATCTGCTTCCACCGCCCTTTCAGGCAGTGCATTCTGGAATAGATTCCATAAGTTGTACAACAATACTAACTAAAGCCCAATAAACAGTACAAGGCAGGAGGGGTAGGACGGGAAGGGGGGAAAATAAAAGAGAGCAAATAATATATTTTCTTGTAATCAAGCACCTTACCTCAGGATAAGACCACTCAGGTGAAAAATCAGTGATGGTTACTGCCTGCCTGCTCTCCGTCGTGCTCCTGGGCGAGGCTTGTGTCGAGTCTGCTGGAGTTACGGGCACCTCAGTAAATGGTACACTCGTGGTTGTACCCACAAACTGCTGGGGAGTCTGTTGTTGCTGCTGAGTGTAGTTGCCCATTTGAGGAGATAGATCTGGATAATTTGTGGAGACATTCTGCCCTGGGGTTTCTGTCGGTGTAGCAGGGGTGTGGTTGGTATTGTACTGGCCATACCCTCCGCTGGTGTCAGCACTGCTGTCTGTCATGAAGTCAGATATTATGTCAGGGAACTGACTGTCAAAGGAGATATCAAAGTGGTCAATATTGAGGTCTATGTTGGATGAAGACACAGATGAAGATGACAGGTCGTTCTGTATTATGGTGTACAGATCGGATACATGGCTGCTTTGTTCCAATGTCCCTTCAGCATTGTCTGTGGTCCTGTTGGCATTGTAATGACCTTCTGATTTGACAGCCTGGTCCATTTCCACATTCTTTTGCGTCTTTGCCAGCTCTGCATCACCATTTGATTGTGACGCTGTGTCCATGGGCATCTCCACTTCTGGGGCCACTGCCTGGAAAGCCTCCAGCTGGGCTGAGGGACTGAGCTCCTCTTTGACACTGCTGTTGTCACAATGCTCTTGTGGAAACTGGGAAACTGGTTCTGTCTTCAGGCTCACAGAGACAATGGGAGACACCACTGATGTACCAACACGACTCTGCCCCGTATCATCTTGTATAAAGAATCTGTTCTGGGATCGAGGAAGGGAGCTATTAGCTGGGGTTGGTTGCCTAAAGATGCCAGTGTAGTTTTTAGGTGACTCTGCAGTACTATAGTCCATGTTTTCCAAGACTGTGGTGGAGCCAAGGTTGGATGGCATTAAACGCACCTTGGCAGTAGCTGGGAATGTCTGAGTAACAGAAACAAGACTTGAACTTTGGGGGAAGATAGAGACATCAGAGGAGACATGAGGGATTCTGTAATCAGGCCTTACTGTTGCGCCTTTCTCCAAATTCTCACTCTTGGAATCTGGCTCCTTCCTCAGGTCACCGCTTGGAAACCCAGAATCGGACAAGCTTGCTGCGGTAAAGGAAGTGGGAATGGTACCTGCTTCCTTGGTACCACCTCCTCCCCCATAGGTTTGGCCCTGCTTAGGGCTGTTTAAGAAAGAATCGGGATCAAAGGCTGTGTTGGTCTCGGAGGTATCCATGTTGGCCTCTACGGCCTGTGACAGAACATGGCCACCCACTGAGCTGGGTAACAAAGTCAACCCAATGGTGCTTGGTGTCGGAGTTAAAGACAAGCCGTGGCCACTTAGTGGCGACCCTTGGCTGTTGGAGCTTGGAGCAATAAGTTGCTGACTTGGAGTCAGTCCAGACCTACCCAAGGACACTGGCTTATCACCAATTCCTGTCATTAAGATAACTGCATTCCGAGGTATGCTGCAGGTTACCGTGGCCACGGTAAGATTTGGCACACTGGTGGCCAAGGCAACCGAGCTGAGCTCTCGGTCATCGTAGTAGCCATTGGTGCGAGTCCCCGGTGAATTCTGCACAGGGTCAAGATCCTTCAGTGTGTTGGAGGAAGACACCTCACTGTTCCCATTAACCTGTGGCACAGCTTTTGATAGTTTCACCACCTTTTTGTCCTGACTATCAGCTTTACTCTCGTCCTCTTCGTTCTTGTTTTCTGTGGCCGAGAGGTTTTGTACTTCTGTTAAGGCTGAGGATGAACTGAGTCGTATGTCCACTTTAGGTGATATAATCCTGTGCTTGGTGCTATTACATTTATGAGGAACACTTCCTGTTGTTCCTGTTCATTTAAGATTGAAGGGAAAAATAGACAACAAATGAAAGCACATCGTAAGCAAGGAAAGCATACCACATCGTCCAAAATATCAACGCTGGGGGAACAGACACTTCATCCCCCAAAATATCAACACTGGGGGAATAGACACTTCATCCCCCAAAATATCAACACTGGGGGAAATAGACACTTCATCCCCCAAAATATCGACACTGGGGGAACAGACACTTCATCCCCCAAAATATCAACACTGGGGGAATAGACACTTCATCCCCCAAAATATCAACACTGGGGGAAATAGACACTTCATCCCCCAAAATATCGACACTGGGGGAACAGACACTTCATCCCCCAAAATATCAACACTGGGGGAAATAGACACTTCATCCCCCAAAATATCAACACTGGGGGAAATAGACACTTCATCCCCCAAAATATCGACACTGGGGGAACAGACACTTCATCCCCCAAAATATCAACACTGGGGGAATAGACACTTCATCCCCCAAAATATCAACACTGGGGGAAATAGACACTTCATCCCCCAAAATATCGACACTGGGGGAACAGACACTTCATCCCCCAAAATATCAACACTGGGGGAAATAGACACTTCATCCCCCAAAATATCAACACTGGGGGAAAGAGACACTTCATCCCCCAAAATATCAACACTGGGGGAACAGACACTTCATCCCCCAAAATATCAACACTGGGGGGAACAGACACTTCATCCCCCAAAATATCAACACTGGGGGAACAGACACTTCATCCCCCAATATATCAACACTGGGGGATCAGACACTTCATCCCCCAAAATATCAACACTGGGGGAACAGACACTTCATCCCCCAAAATATCAACACTGGGGGGGAAATAGACACTTCATCCCCCAAAATATCAACACTGGGGGAAATAGACACTTCATCCCCCAAAATATCAACACTGGGGGGGAAATAGACACTTCATCCCCCAAAATATCAACACTGGGGGGGGAAATAGACACTTCATCCCCCAAAATATCAACACTGGGGGAAATAGACACTACATCCCCCAAAATATCAACACTGGGGGAACAGACACTTCATCCCCCAAAATATCAACACTGGGGGAACAGACACTTCATCCCCCAAAATATCAACACTGGGGGAAATAGACACTTCATCCCCCAAAATATCAACACTGGGGGGGAAATAGACACTTCATCCCCCAAAATATCAACACTGGGGGAACAGACACTTCATCCCCCAAAATATCAACACTGGGGGAAATAGACACTACATCCCCCAAAATATCAACACTGGGGGAAATAGACACTTCATCCCCCAAAATATCGACACTGGGGGAAATAGACACTTCATCCCCCAAAATATCAACACTGGGGGAAATAGACACTTCATCCCCCAAAATATCAACACTGGGGGAACAGACACTTCATCCTCCAAAATATCAACACTGGGGGAACAGACACTTCATCCCCCAAAATATCAACACTGGGGGAAATAGACACTTCATCCCCCAAAATAGCAACACTGGGGGAAATAGACACTTCATCCCCCAAAATATCAACACTGGGGGAACAGACACTTCATCCCCCAAAATATCAACACTGGGGGAACAGACACTTCATCCCCCAAAATATCAACACTGGGGGAGCAGACACTTCATCCCCCAAAATATCAACACTGGGGGAACAGACACTTCATCCCCCAAAATATCAACACTGGGGGAACAGACACTTCATCCCCCAAAATATCAACACTGGGGGAACAGACACTTCATCCCCCAAAATATCAACACTGGGGGAACAGACACTTCATCCCCCAAAATAGCAACACTGGGGGAAATAGACACTACATCCCCCAAAATATCAACACTGGGGGAACAGACACTTCATCCCCCAAAATATCAACACTGGGGGAACAGACACTTCATCCCCCAAAATATCAACACTGGGGGAAATAGACACTTCATCCCCCAAAATATCAACACTGGGGGAAATAGACACTTCATCCCCCAAAATATCAACACTGGGGGAAATAGACACTTCATCCCCCAAAATATCAACACTGGGGGGGAAATAGACACTACATCCCCCAAAATATCAACACTGGGGGAACAGAAACTTCATCCCCCAAAATATCAACACTGGGGGAACAGACACTTCATCCCCCAAAATATCAACACTGGGGGAACAGAAACTTCATCCCCCAAAATATCAACACTGGGGGAACAGACACTTCACCCCCCAAATCATCAACACTGGGGGAAATAGACACAACATCCCCCAAAATATCAACACTGGGGGAACAGACACTTCATCCCCCAAAATATCAACACTGGGGGAACAGACACTTCATCCCCCAAAATATCAACACTGGGGGAAATAGACACTTCATCCCCCAAAATATCAACACTGGGGGAAATAGACACTTCATCCCCCAAAATATCAACACTGGGGGAAATAGACACTACATCCCCCAAAATATCAACACTGGGGGAACAGACACTTCATCCTCCAAAATATCAACACTGGGGGAACAGACACTTCATCCCCCAAATCATCAACACTGGGGGAAATAGACACTTCATCCCCCAAAATATCAACACTGGGAGAACAGACACTTCATCCCCCAAATCATCAACACTGGGGGAACAGACACTTCATCCCCCAAAATATCAACACTGGGGGAACAGACTCTTCATCCCCCAAGATATCAACACTGGGGGAACAGACACTTCATCCCCCAAAATATCAACACTGGGGGGAGCAGACACTTCATCCCCCAAAATATCAACACTGGGGGGAACAGACACTTCATCCCCCAAAATATCAACACTGGGGGAACAGAAACTTCATCCCCCAAAATATCAACACTGGGGGAAATAGACACTTCATCCCCCAAAATAGCAACACTGGGGGAAATAGACACTTCATCCCCCAAAATATCAACACTGGGGGAAATAGACACTTCATCCTCCAAAATATCAACACTGGGGGAACAGACACTTCATCCCCCAAAATATCAACACTGGGGGAACAGACACTTCATCCCCCAAAATATCAACACTGGGGGGGAAATAGACACTTCATCCCCCAAAATATCAACACGGGGGGAAATAGACACTTCATCCCCCAAAATATCAACACTGGGGGGGAAATGGACACTTCATCCCCCAAAATATCAACACTGGGGGGGAAATAGACACTTCATCCCCCAAAATATCAACACTGGGGGGGAAATAGACACTTCATCCCCCAAAATATCAACACTGGGGGGGAACAGACACTTCATCCCCCAAAATATCAACACTGGGGGGGAAATGGACACTTCATCCCCCAAAATATCAACACTGGGGGGGAAATAGACACTTCATCCCCCAAAATATCAACACTGGGGGGGAAATAGACACTTCATCCCCCAAAATATCAACACTGGGGGGGAAATAGACACTTCATCCCCCAAAATATCAACACTGGGGGAACAGACACTTCATCCCCCAAAATATCAACACTGGGGGAAATAGACACTTCATCCTCCAAAATATCAACACTGGGGGAACAGACACTTCATCCCCCAAAATATCAACACTGGGGGAACAGACACTTCATCCCCCAAAATATCAACACTGGGGGAAATAGACACTTCATCCCCCAAAATATCAACACTGGGGGAAATAGACACTTCATCCCCCAAAATATCAACACTGGGGGAACAGACACTTCATCCTCCAAATCATCAACACTGGGGGAACAGACACTTCACCCCCCAAAATATCAACACTGGGAGAACAGACACTTCATCCCCCAAATCATCAACACTGGGGGAACAGACTCTTCATCCCCCAAATCATCAACACTGGGGGAAAAGACACTTCATCCCCCAAAATATCAACACTGGGGGATCAGACACTTCATCCCCCAAAATATCAACACTGGGGGGGAACAGACACTTCATCCCCCAAAATATCAACACTGGGGGAACAGAAACTTCATCCCCCAAAATATCAACACTGGGAGGAACAGACACTTCATCCCCCAAAATATCAACACTGGGGGAAATAGACACTTCATCCCCCAAAATATCAACACTGGGGGAACAGAAACTTCATCCCCCAAAATATCAACACTGGGGGGGAACAGACACTTCATCCCCCAAAATATCAACACTGGGGGAACAGAAACTTCATCCCCCAAAATATCAACACTGGGGGAACAGACACTTCATCCCCCAAAATATCAACACTGGGGGAACAGACACGACAACCCTCAGGAGTGAGTACATTACAAACAAATGGAGTGCCCCCATGCTGGATAAGGGTGAACTGTAATTCCTATTCCCGGTGTATATCTAGTCACCTCTATCTGACGGTGTGCATGTGACTGCAGTGAAGGCCATCCACGTTCAGACAGGCTGCTGCACACAGTGTCCCAGCTCACACATGATGGATTGCCATGGTGAGGAAATGGAGAGCCACTGCCAGCCATGGAGTCCACCAGGACACTGTATTGGGGGAATGAGGAATACACAAAACACCATACTAAATCGTGTGCAGCATATCGCTAGCTAATGAAACATCAAATTACCTTCCACCATCATCATAGAAAGAGGCCATTCGGCCCATCGTGCCTGTGCTGGCTCTTTGAAAGAGCTATCCAATTCATAGAATCATAGAAGTTACAACATGGAAACAGGCCCTTCGGCCCAACATGTCTATGTCGCCCAGTTTATACCACTAAGCTAGTCCCAATTGCCTGCACTTGGCCCATATCCCTCTATACCCATCTTACCCATGTAACTGTCCAAATGCTTTTTAAAAGACAAAATTGTACCCGCCTCTACTACTGCCTCTGGCAGCTCGTTCCAGACACTCACCACCCTTTGAGTGAAAAAATTGCCCCTCTGGATCCTTTTGTATCTCTCCCCTCTCACCTTAAATCTGTGCCCCCTCGTTATAGACTCCCCTACCTTTGGGAAAAGATTTTGACTATCGACCTTATCTATGCCCCTCATTATTTTATAGACTTCTATAAGATCACCCCTTACCCTCCTACTCTCCAGGGAATAAAGTCCCAGTCTGTCTAACCTCTCCCTGTAAGTCAAACCATCAAGTCCCGGTAGCATCCTAGTAAATCTTTTCTGCACTCTTTCTAGTTTAATAATATCCTTTCTATAATAGGGTGACCAGAACTGTACACAGTACTCCAAGTGTGGCCTCACCAATGCCCTGTACAACTTCAACAGGACATCCCAACTCCTGCATTTAATGTTCTGACCAATGAAACCAAGCATGCTGAATGCCTTCTTCACCACCCTATCCACCTGTGACTCCACTTTCAAGGAGCTATGAATCTGTACTCCTAGATCTCTTTGTTCTATAACTCTCCCCAACGCCCTACCATTAACGGAGTAGGTCCTGGCCCGATTCGATCTACCAAAATGCATCACCTCACATTTATCTAAATTAAACTCCATCTGCCATTCATCGGCCCACTGGCCCAATTTATCAAGATCCCGTTGCAATCCTAGATAACCTTCTTCACTGTCCACAATGCCACCAATCTTGGTGTCATCTGCAAACTTACTAACCATGCCTCCTAAATTCTCATCCAAATCATTAATATAAATAACAAATAACAGCGGACCCAGCACCGATCCCTGAGGCACACCGCTGGACACAGGCATCCAGTTTGAAAAACAACCCTCCACAACCACCCTCTGTCTTCTGTCGTCAAGCCAATTTTGTATCCAATTGGCTACCTCACCTTGGATCCCATGAGATTTAACCTTATGTAACAACCTACCATGCGGTACCTTGTCAAATGCTTTGCTGAAGTCCATGTAGACCACGTCTACTGCACAGCCCTCATCTATCTTCTTGGTTACCCCTTCAAAAAACTCAATCAAATTCGTGAGACATGATTTTCCTCTCACAAAACCATGCTGACTGTTCCTAATTAGTCCCTGCCTCTCCAAATGCCTGTAGATTCTGTCCCTCAGAATACCCTCTAACAACTTACCCACTACAGATGTCAGGCTCACTGGTCTGTAGTTCCCAGGCTTTTCCCTGCCGCCCTTCTTAAACAAAGGCACAACATTTGCTACCCTCCAATCTTCAGGCACCTCACCTGTAGCGGTGGATGATTCAAATATCTCTGCTAGGGGACCCGCAATTTCCTCCCTAACCTCCCATAACGTCCTGGGATACATTTCATCAGGTCCCGGAGATTTATCTACCTTGATGCGCGTTAAGACTTCCAGCACCTCCCTCTCTGTAATATGTACACTCCTCAAGACATCACTATTTATTTCCCCAAGTTCCCTAACATCCATGCCTTTCTCAACCGTAAATACCGATGTGAAATATTCATTCAGGATCTCACCCATCTCTTGTGGTTCCGCACATAGATGACCTTGTTGATCCTTAAGAGGCCCTACTCTCTCCCTAGTTACCCTTTTGCCCTTTATGTATTTGTAGAAGCTCTTTGGATTCACCTTTGCCTGATCTGCCAAAGCAATCTCATATCCCCTTTTTGCCCTCCTGATTTCTCTCTTAACTCTACTCCGGCAATCTCTATACTCTTCAAGGGATCCACTTGATCCCAGCTGCCTATGCATGTCATATGCCTCCTTCTTATTTTTGACTAGTGCCTCAATCTCCCGAGTCATCCAAGGTTCCCTACTTCTACCAGCCTTGCCCTTCACTTTATAAGGAATGTGCTTACACGGAACTCTGGTTAACACACTTTTGAAAGCCTCCCACTTACCAGACGTCCCTTTGCCTGCCAACAGACTCTCCCAATCAACTTCTGAAAGTTCCTGTCTAATACCATCAAAATTGGCCTTTCCCCAATTTAGAATTTTAACTTTTGGGCCAGACCTATCCTTCTCCATAGCTATCTTAAAACTAATGGAATTATGATCACTGGTTCCAAAGTGATCCCTCACTAACACTTCTGTCACCTGCCCTTCCTTATTTCCCAAGAGGAGGTCAAGTTTTGCCCCCCCTCTAGTCGGGCCATCCACATACTGAATGAGAAATTCCTCCTGAATACACTCAACAAATTTCTCTCCATCCAAGCCCCTAATGCTATGGCTGTCCCAGTCAATGTTGGGAAAGTTAAAGTCCCCTACTATTACCACCCTATTTTTCTTGCAGCTGTCTGTAATCTCCTTACATATTTGCTCCTCAATTTCCCGTTGACTATTTGGGGGTCTGTAGTACAATCCTATCAAAGTGATCTCTCCCTTCTTATTTTTCAGTTCTACCCATATGGACTCAGTGGGCGAACCCTCGGATATATCCCCTCTCACTACTGCCGTGATGTTCTCCCTAATCAAGAACGCAACTCCCCCTCCTCTCTTACCTCCTGCTCTATCTTTCCTGTAGCATCTGTACCCTGGAACATTGAGCTGCCAGTCCTGCCCCTCCCTTAGCCATGTTTCAGTAATAGCTATAACATCCCAGTCCCATGTACCCATCCATGCCCTGAGTTCATCTGCCTTGCCCATCAGACTTCTTGCATTGAAATAAATGCAGTTTAATCTAGTCTTCCCTTGGTCTTTGCCCTGCTTTCTCAGACTATCTGTCCGGTCATGTTCTGTACACTCTCCCTTACTGCCTTTTGTTTCTGTCACCACTTTATTTCCCACTGACTTCCTGCATCGGTTCCCATCCCCCTGCCACATTCGTCCCACTCCCCCTGCTCTTTCCCCATAGGCCTGTAAATTTTTCCTTTTCAAGTATTTATCCAATTCCCTTTTGAAAGTTATTATTGAATCTGCTTCCACCGCCCTTTCAGGCAGCGCATTCCAGATCAGAACAACTCGCTGCGTAAAAAAAATTCTCATCTCCCCCTCTGGTTCTTTTGCCAATTACCTTAAATCTGTGTCCACTGTTTATTGACCCTCCTGCTACTGGAAACAGTTTCTCCTTATTTACTCTGTCAAAACCCTTCATAATTTTGAACACCTCTATCAAATCTCCCCTTAACCTTCTCTGCTCCAAGGAGAACAATCCCTCAAAAAAGAACTAATATCCGAACCGTACAAGGGTTTGTGGAACTGTAGCTTTGATAAGGTCCGAAAGATTCCACTTACCGAGGCCACTATTGCAGAGGCATGTGTGAGTACGAGGCTGAGGCTTTGCATGATGGCTTTCAAGGACCTGATGAACCAGTTGTTCGACTGAGAACTCGGTGGTTCCATTGCCATTGCTACAAGTCCACTTAATGCCATGGACTGAAACAGAACAGAGAAACAATGAATGTTCCCTCTATAATTCCTCAACAACGGCATTAATCCCCGCCCCTTCACAACACCACATCCAACTCAACCATTGTGACACATATGTCTCCCAAAACAGCCATCCTGAGTCTTCTCTTACTGCCCAACTCTAGCTGACTAGGAAACAGGCTGAGACTGACCAAAGTCATTTCACATGGGATCTTTACGGAAAGGAGGCTTCATTCCCTCAGTCTGAGATGGATTTGCACAGGAGGTAATGGAGGGACACTGCTGCTGTGGAACTGTACCCAGCAAGTCAGGAGGAGAGGAGATGCACTGAGCCACCTGTCCTTTGGTTAAGATGTAGTAGCAGCTAAACAGCTGGTGTAGCGATGTGCTACACCACAGAAAGGCAGGGTTTGACCTGTGATTCCTCCTGTGGCAAGTCCTCAAACTGGTCCACGACATCAGAAAGCTACAGTTAGACATCTCTCCAAAGCAAGAGAAACGGGGTGGGTGGGATCAAGGAACGAAAAGAATGTGAGATATTCTGCCCAAAAACCACCTTCAACTCATCACAATATCACCGCAGGCTCTCTCAGTATTGGTAACTGTACTGCTCAGTGTGGTACTGAGTCATACAGGCTAGAAGGCCCCAAGTTCATCCTGATCTGTGCACAAGTTGGCTCATCTCAGCTGGGGCAGCAGCTCGGGGCACTTTACACGAGAAAGAGCCAAAGTTACTGCTCCTGCTCACATACCCTAGTCTAGTGTTGTCCAGTACTTGTGGCTACCAGAGCTGGCTAATTGCATCTCTGATCAGTAAATAAAACATGGGTACCAGCCTCCATGGTTGGGCCTGTGATCTCAATACTCATATTCACACGGTGTACGCATGTGAACTTTAACCGTTGTGTGCGTTTGTTGGTAAAATAGTAAGACGAGAAGCACAGTGTGAGATTGTTTTTTGATCGTTGTGAGTGCCTTGGTTACTGAATGGTGGTCGATGTGTGTTAAGTAATTATACACATGTGTGAAGTGCATTGACCTGTAGAGTGTGTGTGTGTGTGTGTGTGAGAGAGTGAGTGTACGTAAGATGTTTTCTACTAAAATTAGTGCGAGCGGCTAAAACGGTGTCGCTGTACCCTCATCGGGGGCTAGTCAGCAATTTCTATTGGACAACACTGCCCTATGACCCTGCTGGAAAGTGCAGGTGTGATGCACTCCATTTCAAATAGCCAATACTCCCTCTCCAGACTTACACAAGGAGAATGGCTGCTGGTACTATACCCCAGCACCCTCACGAGAAAACAGGAGCAAATTCTAGGGGGAAAGACAAGACAAGCACTGGCAAAGACCTGGAGGCAGGAGACCTGCATGAGTTCTGCTTGAAAGGGTGGCGTCTACAGTCGAGGGGAAGAGAGAGGAGAAATGGTTTGAAATACAATAAAACACTGCTCTCCTTTCCTATCAGAAAAGTCCTTCCATCCATGCCCTGCCCTGTCCCACTCCAGGATCACCCCATGAACGGCACTCTGTATTTCATCCACCTAAAGGCACGCTGGGCTTTATGGCCAGTGCTCCAGGAACAGAAGCAACACAGCCTGGCCCTTACCTGGTCTAGTCGCAGGTGGCTCTAGTCCCAACACTATATGTGGCTGTTTCAATAGCCTCAGGACAATTAGTGATGGGCAATAAACATCAGCCTGTCAGTGTCGCCCACATCCCGAGAGAGACAGACAGACAGAGAGAGAGAGAGACAGAGAGAGAGAGAGAAACAGAGACAGAGAGAGAGAGAGAGACAGAGAGAGAGAGAGAGAGAGAGACAGACAGAGAAACAGAGAGAGAGCGAGCGAGCGAGAAACAGAGAGAGCGAGAGAGAGAGGGAGGGAGAGCAAGCGTGCCTGTGCACACGGGAGAGCAAGAGATAGATAGATGGATGGAGATAGAGGGAGAATTAATTTCCTTTCATTTCCAGTTTTCTTCCCTCATCTTCTGAAAGTGTCTCACTCTGGGGTACGATTCTTGCACAAATGGCCACTATGAGGGTTGGAGGCTGTTTCCCCATGGAGAGCCTCACAGTCGAGTCCAATTCTGTCCTCACCTGAAATCCAAACACTGCTCTTTCCAGCAGGGGTCATCAGCTCGTTATCAGGACCAGGAACCCTGGCTGATTTTACCACCCCTAACCCTAACCTGGGAGCAGGGAGACCAGCTGTAGCCCCCCTCCCACGACTGTTTCCCTGGTTGAGATCAGCTTAACACAGCAGGGACTAACCGGTGATATAACCTGGGCTCTTTCTTGTCACAGTGACTCAGTGCCACACTAAGTTCTGTTTTTACTTGCATTTACACAGCACCTTTCATGTCCTCGGGAGATCCAAAAGCACTTCCCAGAAATTGATGTATTTTTTGAAGTGTAGTCACTGTTATGTAAGAAAATTTAACAGCCAATTTTACACACAGCTAGGTCCCACACACAGCAATTAGATAAATAATCAGATAATCTGTTTTAATGATGTTGGTAGAGGGAAAAATGTTGGCCTGGGCACCGGAGGTCTCCCCTGCCCTTCTTCGAATAGTGCCATTAGATCTTTTAGATCCACCTGAACAGGCTGGCAGCCATGGCCTCAGTTTAACGTCTCATCTGAAAGATGGCACCTCCAACAGTGCAGCACTCCCTCAGTACTGCATTGAAGAGTCAGCCTAGATCATGTGCTCAAGTCTGTGGAGTGGAGCTTTAACTTTCTGATTTGGAGGAGAGAGTGCTACCACTGAGCCATGGCTGACATCACATACTACAGAGTAAGTAACTCAAAATCCCCCTTCCAGGATTACAATACACAGGAACTTTTATTCTCCCAGAAATCTAATCTTGAATTTTGACATAGTTTCTGCCTCAACCACTAACCCTTGAAGTGAGTTCCACAGCCTCACAACTCTCTGTATAAAGAAGTTTCTTCTATCCTCTGTTCAAAATCTCTTAAATTTAATCTTGTATCTATGGCTCCTTATTCCTGACCCTTCAACTACTGGAAACAGTCTGTTTCTTTCTACCCTGTCCCAATCTTTCACAATTTTAAACACTTCTATCACACGTAATCTGCTTTGTTCTAATGGAAAAAGACCCAATTTTTTATGGATTTGTTCGTATTTGTATTTCCTCATACTAGGCAACATTCTGGTGAATCTATTATAACCTCTCTAAAGCCTCATTATCCTTCTCATGGTGCGAAGTTTATACAGGGCCTTCAGGACATCCAAAAGCACTTCCCAGAAATTGAAGTATTTTTTGAAGACTGTTATGTGCCGATGACACAAAGATTGGTGGCATTGTAAGCAGTGTCGATGAAAACATAAAATTACAAAGCGATATTGATAGATTAGGTGAATGGGCAAAACTGTGGCAAATGGAATTCAATGTAGACAAATGTGAGGTCATCCACTTTGGATCAAAAAAGGAGAGAACAGGGTACTTTCTAAATGGTGAAAAGTTAAAAACTGTGGATGTCCAAAGGGACTTAGGGGGTTCAGGTACATCGATCATTGAAGTGTCATGAACAGGTGCAGAAAATAATCAAGAAGGCTAATGGAATGCTGGCCTTTATATCTAGAGGACTGGAGTACAAGGGGGCAGAAGTTATGCTGCAGCTATACAAAACCCTGGTTAGGCCGCACCTGGAGTACTGTGAGCAGTTCTGGGCACCGCACCTTCGGAAGGACATATTGGCCTTGGAGGGAGTGCAGCGTAGGTTTACTAGAATGATACCCGGACTTCAAGGGTTAAGTTACGGGGAGAGATTACACAAATTGGGGTTGTATTCTCTAGAGTTTCGAAGGTTAAGGGGTGATCTGATCGAAGTTTATAAGATATTAAGGGGAACAGATAGGGTGGATAGAGAGAATCTATTTCCGCTGGTTGGGGATTTTAGGAGTAGGGGGCACAGTCTAAAAATTAGAGCCAGACCTTTCAGGAGTGAGATTAGAAAACATTTCTACACACAAAGGGTTGTAGAAGTTTGGAACTCTCTTCCGCAAACGGCAATTGATACTAGCTCAATTGCTAAATTTAAATGTGAGATAGATAGCTTTTTGGCAACCAAAGGTATTAAGGGATATGGGCCAAAGGCAGGTATGTGGAGCTAGATCACAGACCAGCCATGATTTTATCAAATGGCGGAGCAGGCACGAGGGGCTGAATGGCCTACTCCTGTTCCTATGTTCCTATGGTGGCATGGGCTGACATGTGGCAGATGAAATTTAACGCAGAAAAATGCAAGGTGATACATTTTAGTAGAAAGAATGAGGAGAGTTAATATGAACTAAAGGGGTACAGGAACAGAGAGATCTGTACACAAGTCATTGAAGGTGGCAGGGCAGGTTGAGAAAGCGGTTAAAAAAGCATACAGGATCCTAGATTTTATAAATAGAGGCATAGAGTACAAAAGCAAGGATCTCATGATGGACCTTTATAAAACACTGGTTCGGCCACAACTGGAGTATTGTGTCCATTTCTGGGCACCGCACTTTAGGAAAGATGTGAAGGCCTTAGAGAGAGTGCAGGAGAGATTTACTGGAATGATTCCAGGGATGAGGGCCTTTAATTACGTGGATAGACTGGAGAAGCTGGAGTTGTTCTCCATGGAACAGAAAAGGTTGCGAGGAGATTTGATAGAGGTATTCATAATCATGAAGGGTCTAGACAGAGTAGATAGAGAGAAGGGTCATCATCCAGAGGACATAGATTTAAGGTGATTAGCAAAAGGACCAAAGGAGTTATGAGGAAAAACTTATTTACGCAGCGAGTGGTTAGGATCTGGAATGCAGGTGGTGGAGGCAGATTCAATCATGGCTTTCAAAAGGGAACTGGATAGGTACTTGAAAAGAGAAAATTTGCAGGGCTACGGGGATAGGGCAGGGGAGTAGGACTAGCTGGATTGCTCTTGCACAGAGCCGGCATGGACTCGATGGGCTGAATGGCCTCCTTCCGTGCTGTCACCTTTCTATGATCCTTTCTAAGTTGTGCCCAGTGATCAACCTTATCCTGTTTGAATTCTCCGATTTCCCAATACTTTAAGTCAAGGCGCTGAGAGAGGCTGGAGATTGGCAACGTGAAGTACAAGGGAAACGTCTTACACATTGGCTTCAGCTGATAAATGAGCTCCTCCTTCGACCATTTCAGCCACTCTTTTCTGTCGCTGTTGACAGAGCACAGGATGGGGCCGCAGATCTTCCCACAGTCCTCAATAGCTGGGACATTCATGTAGTGCACTAACACTATATCAGGATTCTGAAGGAGAAGATTTCAGAACAAACATTTAACTTTTAATCACTCTGCAAGGTGCCATCAAACAACTCAAATCAATGCTATCATCCAGTATTGTTACAAATTAAAACCCATTTACAGAGCAATAAACTTACATTAAACGATAGCTGATTATGGTGCATCACAGAATACACGATAAAGGGGGCACTCCAGAGTGCGGGATAAAGAGGGCACTGCAGGGTACAGGGGCACTCCAGAGTGCTGGGTACAGGGGATACTGTATGGTGCGGGGTACAAGGGAAACAGCGGGGCGCGGGGGGCAACTGCGGGGCGCAGGGGGGTAGAGAGAACTGCAGGATGCAGAATACAGGGGGCAACTGCAGGGCACGGGGGCACTGCAGGGGATACTGTGTGGTGCAGGGTACAAGGGAAACAGCGGGGCGCGGGGGGCAACTGCGGGGCGCGGGGGTAGAGAGAACTGCAGGATGCACGGTACAGGGGGCACTGCGCGGTACGGGGGCCACGGCGGGCTGCAGGGCACGGGGGCCACGGCGGGCTGCAGGGCACGGGGGCCACGGCGGGCTGCAGGGCACGGGGGCCACGGCGGGCTGCAGGGCACGGGGGCCACGGCGGGCTGCAGGGCACGGGGGCCACGGCGGGCTGCAGGGCACGGGGGCCACGGCGGGCTGCAGGGCACGGGGGCCACGGCGGGCTGCAGGGCACGGGGGCCACGGCGGGCTGCAGGGCACGGGGGCCACTGCGGGCTGCAGGGCACGGGGGCCACTGCGGGCTGCAGGGCACGGGGGCCACTGCGGGCTGCAGGGCACGGGGGCCACTGCGGGCTGCAGGGCACGGGGGCCACTGCGGGCTGCAGGGCACGGGGGCCACTGCGGGCTGCAGGGCACGGGGGCCACTGCGGGCTGCAGGGCACGGGGGCCACTGCGGGCTGCAGGGCACGGGGGCCACTGCGGGCTGCAGGGCACGGGGGCCACTGCGGGCTGCAGGGCACGGGGGCCACTGCGGGCTGCAGGGCACGGGGGCCACTGCGGGCTGCAGGGCACGGGGGCCACTGCGGGCTGCAGGGCACGGGTGTATTGAAAGGCATAGAATACAGGCTGCAGTGCAGGGTAGAGGGTTACTGAAGAGCATATGGTGAAGGGTGTATCGCAGTGTGTAACGCCCAGTACTGCAGAAACATATTTGCTGGGTAGGATGGTGCGTGGCACTCAGTGACTAGGGTCAGGTCATATCTGGTGGGAGAGTAGGTCAAACTGGAGAGGGTGGGTGAGATAGCGGACTGATTGGATGCTGGTTTTGAGTACGGTGTAGTATCTGTGGGAGTTTGAAATGTGGACAGTGTTGTTCTTACAGTGCAGCAGTGGGGAAGTACCCTTAGTACGGCCAGGGGCCAGTCCTGGCCCAGTTCCCTTTCATCTGTTCCCCTCATACTCTTGCTTCTCTGTGTGTTTCTGCTCTTCCAGTCGCAGCCCACGAGCTGTGGGATCCTCTGCCCTTTCTTGAACAACCACCCTCTAGTCCTTTGGCAAAATTCCCGTTTCCAAAGATTTCTGGTAAAGTGAGTGCTCCCACGAAGTCCTCCACAATCTCCTTCGGCATTCTGTGATGCAAAGCACCTGGGGCTGGGGGCCCTTTTGCTTCCATTGACTCATCTCTCATTATTTTGTGATCTTGTGACTGTAGCAAACCCGTAGCCAGCACTGAGGAGACTGCGCTCCCACCAGAGGCGGGGGCTTCAGAGAGGAGACAATATGGGACTCGTGACCAATGTAAACAAAAAAACATCCATCCAAATGAAATATTTCAACTTAACTGCAATCACCCTGTATATATCACACTCCTTCTCCCTTCACTGTAATCACCCTGTATATATCACACTCCTTCTCCCCTCACTGTAATCACCCTGTATATATCACACTCCTTCCCCCTTCACTGTAATCACCCTGTATATATCACACTCCTCCCTCACTGTAATCACCCTGTATATATCACACTCCTCCCTCACTGTAATCACCCTGTATATATCACACTCCTCCCTCACTGTAATCACCCTGTATATATCACACTCCTTCTCCCTCACTGTAATCACCCTGTATATATCACACTCCTCCCTCACTGTAATCACCCTGTATATATCACACTCCTTCTCCCCTCACTGTAATCACCCTGTATATATCACACTCCTTCTCCCTCACTGTAATCACCCTGTATATATCACACTCCTTCTCCCCTCACTGTAATCACCCTGTATATATCACACTCCTTCTCCCCTCACTGTAATCACCCTGTATATATCACACTCCTTCCCCCTTCACTGTAATCACCCTGTATATATCACACTCCTCCCTCACTCTAAACACCCTGTATATATCACACTCCTCCCTCACTGTAATCACCCTGTATATATCACACTCCTTCTCCCCTCACTGTAATCACCCTGTATATATCACACTCCTTCTCCCCTCACTGTAATCACCCTGTATATATCACACTCCTTCTCCCTCACTGTAATCACCCTGTATATATCACACTCCTCCCTCACTGTAATCACCCTGTATATATCACACTCCTTCTCCCCTCACTGTAATCACCCTGTATATATCACACTCCTTCTCCCCTCACTGTAATCACCCTGTATATATCACACTCCTTCTCCCCTCACTGTAATCACCCTGTATATATCACACTCCTTCTCCCTTCACTGTAATCACCCTGTATATATCACACTCCTTCTCCCCTCACTGTAATCACCCTGTATATATCACACTCCTTCTCCCCTCACTGTAATCACCCTGTATATATCACACTCCTCCCTCACTGTAATCACCCTGTATATATCACACTCCTTCTCCCCTCACTGTAATCACCCTGTATATATCACACTCCTTCTCCCCTCACTGTAATCACCCTGTATATATCACACTCCTCCCTCACTGTAATCACCCTGTATATATCACACTCCTTCTCCCCTCACTGTAATCACCCTGTATATATCACACTCCTTCTCCCTTCCAAAAATGAAACTAATTGTTTCACCATAATTCTAAGCTTCCAATCAAGGTTTGAACATTTTGTGACCTTTGCAAGGTCCTCCCCTCCCTTGTGAAGATGTTGCCTCCTTTCTGGTAATGGGTTCGGAAGATGCCAAGTGCCCTCTCCTAGCTCATCCCAGTGGCCATTTGTATGTGAACCCAGAGAATGAGTAAAAGAGGGCAGATTCTCACACTGATCAGCAATAAGGAGCAGGAACCCTGGCCGATTTCCACCTCCCTAACCTATGGCACTGACAGCAATTGTAGCATCATTACGACAGCCCAGTGAAGATCAGCTGATTTAATACAGAGCAGGAACTAATGCAGTCTCCTTCATGGATTGTGTGGCTCAGCTTTTGAATGAATAGATTGGCTGAGCCATCACTGGAGCTTTCCTTTGTATTTTCTAATCTACTCTCCTTACACAGCTGAAACTCCAGACTCCTGGTGTCTCCAACAGACCAGCCCATTACCTGCAGTAAATGATTACTTGGTGCTTTCAGGTAGCAGATCTTCCCAGTCGCCGGGTGTCCATAAATGCACACACTATTTCTTTTTAAATAAGGTTGAGATGCCTTGTAAAAAAAATAACGTACCTAATTAACCTACCCTCTCTGGCAATAAACCCCCCCCCCCATACCCTAACTCTACCAATAAAACCCATCCCCCCAGTACCCTAACTCTCCCAATAAAACCCATCCCCCCAATACCCTAACTCTCCCAATAAAACCCATCCCCCCAATACCCTAACTCTCCCAATAAAACCCATCCCCCCAATACCCTAACTCTCCCAATAAAACCCATCCCCCCAATACCCTAACTCTCCCAATAAAACCCATCCCCCCAATACCCTAACTCTCCCAATAAAACCCATCCCCCCAATACCCTAACTCTCCCAATAAAACCCATCCCCCCAATACCCTAACTCTCCCAATAAAACCCATCCCCCCAATACCCTAACTCTCCCAATAAAACCCACGTCCCAATACCCTAACTCTCCCAATAAAACCCATCCCCCCAATACCCTAACTCTCCCAATAAAACCCATCCCCCCAGTACCCTAACTCTCCCAATAAAACCCATCCCCCCAATACCCTAACTCTCCCAATAAAACCCATCCCCCCAATACCCTAACTCTCCCAATAAAACCCATCCCCCCAATACCCTAACTCTCCCAATATAACCCATCCCCCCAATACACTCTCCCAATAAAACCCATCCCCCCAGTACCCTAACTCTCCCAATAAAACCCATCCCCCCAGTACCCTAACTCTCCCAATAAAACCCACGTCCCAGTACTTTGCTCTCCCATCATTATTGCTGCTTGCACTTTGAGGCAAAGGTTACTGTTTCACACCATCTTCCCAATTCATTCCTACCTGACCATGAGCACGTACGGAAGCGAAATATAACTTGGAACTGAAATGAGATTGTGAATCCCTCCACAGCGTGTGGTTGAAACAAACTTGCTAATAGCACAGGTCCTGTCACATGATCGAACATATCTTTAGTCCTAGACCAGACGTTCAACATCTCCTCAATTTTTAACACAAAAACCCTTTGTCCTACATCACACAAAGAGAATCGCAAAACCTTCCCATTAAACAAACCGACAGCATCAGTAAGAAAAGCTATTGGAAAGCAAAATTCACTATGCCATTTCTTTCTCTCCAACATTCTCTCTCTCCCCCCACCCCATCCCTCTCTGCTGCTGCACTGGTGCTGCTCTCAGACCTCCTGCCCCTTACCCCGATCACAATTACTCATGTGTGTGCCTAGACAGTGAGTGTCGACAGCATATTAGACCACAGAGCTGAGCCTGATCCTGTCCTCATCTGATATGCACATACTGCAATGCAGGGGGCAGTGGAGAGCAATCATTCTGCTACGCCCCAGCACAGAGCCAAGTGGCCAATTGCAGCCCCCGTATGGCTGCTGGCCAGCTGGGACATGGATGTTCCTGGTCTGCATGGCCCAATACCACTGGGCAGTACATTTACCTACTGAGCAATCAGGAAAGCAAGTAATGTGATTGTCATCTTTTGACTGAATTACTATCTGACTCCATGATTCTCTCTATACAGATTGTACAGAATTCCTCTCTAACCAATGGCAAATCATCTCTTTGTATCGCTACAGCAACGGCAATGATCTGTTGGCGATGCCCTTTTGTGAACATCACAACAGAAAAATTCGAATTGTTCATTCCTGTGGTCAGGAAAGACTTACTGTGGGCATCACAGGCTCTATACAAGAGAGCAGGGAGGAGCAGGTTCAAGCTCAGAAACCCACCTCAAAGTTGATACAAACATCATCTAAAGTCCTCAGCTGCACTGCAGTGCATAACCCGGTCCTGGGGTTTACCAATCCACACTGTCACTGCGTGTGTCAGTAACGTGCAGACTCCAGACAGAGAGCTACACACTCGTCATGGTTTTTGCCAGTGTTCTCCCCTCCTCTTCTCTCCTGAAGGCGCTGACTCTTGAGGGCTGTCAGGCACCCTGCCGTACCTCATTCAACTGGCCATTCTTCCATGTGTGGACCTGGCCAGAGTGCTGCCAGGCTATTCCCTGTGAAGGGCCTCACAGCCAAGTCAGATCATTAAGCAAAGTCCACACATGCTTATGATTAGGAGATAAGTGTAGTCATTTATAAATCTCCAGGACACAGGCATGTAACAATTTTCTCTCAATATCAAGAACGTAGAGCAGTCTCTCATCATCCTCACTGAAGATCTCTGTTGACTTTTCCCATTTCCAAGAGTGTATTGAAACTGCATCCTTTGTACAGTGAGAGCTTCAGCTGTGATCTAAACATGTGCCCTAAATGTGGCTTTGGTTTCCTACCTGTAGAAGCCAGTAGCACCTCCGGTGGAATGTTGGAACAATAGAAGAATGTACATAACAGCCGTACAGACACTGTGGAGAGAAGCAAAGGGAAAGGGTCAGTCCGTCTTACACCAACTCATCACCTCATCACCTCTTGTGGTAAGTCAGAGACACATCCGGAGGTGCGTTTTATTTTCAATGTTAATTTCTCTGTTCTTTCCTCTCCTGTGTACCATTCTCAAGTACACGGAATGTGCAGGCTCCCACCTCGCAGCCCCCTACCTAGTTTCTGTTGTGAGAGGACTGTCCCCTTCTTCTGCAGGAAGTGCCAAGCCTACATTCAGCAGCAGCTGTCAGCAAAGTGGACCTAAAGCAGTGTTGCAATTTGCGTGTTCCTTACTGTCTACTTGAGTGAGACTACTGACCGTTTGTCAAATTGTGCCACATTATGGGCAGTTCTGTACCGTCCATACTCACTAGGACGGCCTCAAATGTTCAGCACCTTTCAATGAGATGACTTTAGGGCACTTCCCTCATGTCAGTCTGGACTGGATTCAAGCCCAGCTCCCAGAGCAGAAAGCAGCACATTGCCCAGACACCCGACCAATGAATAACTCACCTAGTGCTGCAGCGACACTGAGTAACAGCACACAGACTCCCCCAATGGCCGAGCCCGTAAGGCACCACCAGGGGCTGCACTAAGCTATTTAGGCCACAAGGTGCCAGGTTTGATCACGTTAGCTGTGGTAAGGATACATTAACACCAGCTTCACTGGGCTGGTGAGGGGAAAAATAAAAATCAGTCGGGGGTATAGGGGGAAGGAAGGGTTGGAAGAAAAAGCCGCTAACAAGTAACTCTGGACATTGGAACATCCTTGTTGTCCTTAGCAGTGTCTCTGAGAAGTGACAGTGGTACTACACCAGGATCCCCTATTACTGGTACCACAATGCTAAATAAGCATCATAACAGTATTAAAGGGTATGGACAGTGAAACCCCTTCGACAGAACCTCCCAAACCCGCAATCTCCAGCACCTAGACGGACATAAGAACATAAGAAATAGGAGCAGGAGTAGGCCAATCGGCCCCTCGAGCCTGCTCCGCCATTCAATAAGATCATGGCTGATCTGATCCTAACCTCAAATCTAAATTCATGTCCAATTTCCTGCCCGCTCCCCGTAACCCCTAATTCCCTTTACTTCTAGGAAACTGTCTATTTCTGTTTTAAATTTATTTAATGATGTAGCTTCCACAGCTTCCTGGGGCAGCAAATTCCACAGACCTACTACCCTCTGAGTGAAGAAGTTTCTCCTCATCTCAGTTTTGAAAGAGCAGCCCCTTATTCTAAGATTATGCCCCCTAGTTCTAGTTTCACCCATCCTTGGGAACATCCTTACCGCATCCACCCGATCAAGCCCCTTCACAATCTTATATGTTTCAATAAGATCGCCTCTCAGTCTTCTGAACTCAATGAGTAGAGTCCCAATCTACTCAACCTCTCCTCATATGTCCACCCCCTCATCCCCGGGATTAACCGAGTGAACCTTCTTTGTACTGCCTCGAGAGCAAGTATGTCTTTTCTTAAATATGGAGACCAAAACTGTATGCAGTATTCCAGGTGCGGTCTCACCAATACCTTATATAACTGCAGTAATACCTCCCTGTTTTTATATTCTATCCCCCTAGCAATAAAAGCCAACATTCCGTTGGCCTTCTTGATCACCTGCTGCACCTGCAAACTAACTTTTTGATTTTCTTGCACTAGGACCCCCAGATCCCTTTGTACTGCAGTACTTTCCAGTTTCTCGCCATTAAGATAATAACTTGCTCTCCGATTTTTCCTGCCAAAGTGCATAACCTCACATTTTCCAATATTGTATTGCATCTGCCAAATCTCCGCCCACTCACCCAGCCTGTCTATATCCCCTTGTAGGTTTTTTATGTCCTCCTCACTCTCTACTTTCCCTCCCATCTTTGTATCATCTGCAAACTTTGATATGTTACACTCGGTCCCCTCCTCCAAATCGTTAATATAGATTGTAAAGAGTTGGGGACCCAGCACCGACCCCTGCGGAACACCACTGGCTACAGGTTGCCAGTCCGTGAATGTACCATTTATCCCAACTCTCTGCTTCCTGTTAGATAACCAATCCTCCACCCATGCCAGAATATTACCCCCAATCCAGTGATTCTTTATCTTGAGCAATAATCTTTTATGTGGCACCTTGTCGAATGCCTTCTGGAAGTCCAAATACACTACGTCCACTGGTTCCCCTTTATTCACCCTGTACGTTATATCCTCAAAGAACTCAAGCAAATTTGTCAGACATGACTTCCCCTTCGTAAAGCCATGCTGACTTTGTCCTATTACATTATGTTTATCCAAATGTTCCGCTACTGTCTCCTTAATAATAGACTCCAAAATTTTACCCACCACAGATGTTAGGCTAACTGGTCTATAATTTCCAGCCTTCTGCCTACTACCCTTTTTAAATAAGGGTGTTACATTAGCAGTTTTCCAATCTGCCGGGACCTTTGCCAAGTCCAGAGAATTTTGGAAAATTATTACCAAAGCATCCACAATCCCCACTGCCACTTCCCTCAAGACCCTAGGATGTAAGCCATCAGGTCCAGGGGATTTATCCGCCTTGAGTCCCATTAATTTACTGAGTACCAATTCCTTAGTGATTTTAATCGTATTTAGCTCCTCCCCCACTAAAGACCCCTGTTTGTCCAGTGTTGGGATATTCTTAGTGTCCTCTACCGTAAAGACTGAAACAAAATATTTGTTCAGCATTTTTGCCATCTCCATGTTTCCCACCATTAATTTCCCGGTCTCATCCTCTAAGGGACCTACGTTTGCCTTAGCCATCCTTTTTCTTTTTATATAACTGTAGAAACTCTTGCTATCTGTTTTTATATTTTTTGCTAATTTATTTTCATCATCTATCTTCCCTTTCTTAATCAATCCTTTCGTTACTTTTTGCTGTCTTTTGAAGACTTCCCAATCTTCTATCCTCCCACTAAGTTTGGCTACCTTATATGTCCTTGTTTTTAGTCGGATACAGTCCTTAATTTCTTTACTTAGCCACGGATGGCTGTCATTTCTTTTACATCCTTTTTTCCTCAGTGGAATATATATTTTTTGAAAGTTGTAAAATAACTCCTTGAATGAACACCACTGTTCATGTACCGTCTTACCCTTTAAACTATTTTCCCAGTCCACTTTAATCAATTCCGCTCTCATACCATCATAGTCTCCTTTATTCAAGCTCAGTACGCTTGTTTGAGAACCAACCTTCTCACCCTCTAATTGGATATGGAATGTAACCATGTTATGGTCACTCATTCCAAGGGGATCCTTAACTAGGACATTATTAATTAATCCTGGCTCATTACACAGGACCAGGTCCAAGGTTGCTTGCCCCCTTGTAGGAACAGTTACATACTGCTCAAGAAATCCATCCCTAATACACTCAATAAACTCTTCCTCAAGGCTGCCCTGCCCAATTTGATTTGTCCAGTTAATATGATAGTTAAAATCCCCCATAATTATAGCTGTTCCCTTATTACATGCCCCGACTATTTCCTGATTAATACTTCTTCCAGCAGAGTTGCAACTATTAGGAGGCCTATATACTACGCCCACGAGTGTTTTTTGCCCCTTATTATTCCTTATCTCCACCCAAACTGTTTCATTATCCTGATCCTTTGTCCCAATATCATTTCTCTGTATTACAGTGATTCCTTCCTTTATTAACATAGCCACCCCACCTCCCCTTCCTTCCTGCCTGTCCTTCCTGATTGTTAAATACCCTGGCATATTTAATTCCCAGTCGTTGTCACTCTGCAGCCATGTTTCTGTAATGGCCACAAGATCATACCCATACGTCGTTATTTGTGCCGTTAACTCGTCCATTTTGTTACGAATGCTACGTGCATTCAGATAAAGAACTTTCAAATATGTTTTGTGACACTTAGTTCCTGCTTTTTCCTTTTTTAACACTTTACCTTTTACTCCATACCTTCTGTCCCTTCCTGACACGCTTTCCTCTGTCTCCCTGCTCAGGTTCCCAACCCCCTGCCACAGCTTTGATGCTGGGTTAATCGCCTTACGCCTTCTAGTTTTCATTTTATCTGTCGTGCCTAAAGTACACTTTCTTTCCGCTGCTCTACGCTTTTCCCTTTCACTTGTTCTTGAACAACTGTTTGTACTATTTGTATTGTAGATTTCCCCTGGGTCTTCCCCTCTCTTGCTGCTCTCAACTTTATTCCCTTCTGACTCCCCGCTCAGGTTCCCATCCCCCTGCCACTCTAGTTTAAACCTTCCCCAACAGCACTAGCAAACACCCCCGCGAGGACAAGGGCAGCAGGCACATGGGAACAACACCACCTGCACGTTCCCCTCCCAGTCACACCATCCCGACTCGGAAATATATCGCCGTTCCTTCATCATCGCTGGGTCAAAATCCTGGAACTCCCTTCCTAACAGCACTGTGGGAGAACCATCACCACACGGACTGCAGCGGATCAAGGATAAACCCACCACCACCTTCTCAAGGGGCAACAAATGCCAGCGATGCCCACATCCCCAGAATCAGTTTTTTAAAAGCTCCCTCAATAACAGGCACAGTTCCACACGTATCTTCACACACCTCCATCCCTTGGACCTTCAATTTCATATGATCCTCTCTTGTTGTTTTCCCATCTTTCCGCTTTTTCCAACAGTAGCCATCTTTTCGATATTTTACCTTCTTTCTATTATAAAGTATGATCGAGCCATTCAGTGGCCTGGGTAAGAACAGGTAATCAACCATTAGTAATGTGGCTTTACACTGAGTAAACTCTTAACGGAGATAGGTGTTACAAATACAGCAGAACAAAGGCTTCTCCCACCAAAAGCAATCCTGCAATATTCAGCCACAGGAATCTCCAGCAGCCTGGCTCAGATTGTAATTAACATGGGTATAAATGAGAACACGACCTCTCTGCTGACTCAGTGGGTACGTGCACTGATTAGCCTGGTCGTGAACCACAGACTTAGTAGGTTCCATGTCGGGAATATGCAGAGTCAGCTGATCTTAGCCAGGGAGCAGTTGAAAGGCCACAATTTGTCTCAGTGCCTTTGGGCCAAAAACAGCCAGGACTCGCACACCTGATCATTAACTGGTGACCCCACTGGAAGCTGCTCGTGAACAGATGTCAGCAACAACAGGATCAAGTTTGGCTGGGACACCCAGTGTGATCAGCTAACCTTCCACGCTCACTGTCTGTGCTCACACCTCAACAATTAGTCACTTAGATCAACCAACACCACAGATTAACTGGACATTATCTCATTGCTGTTTGTGGGATCTTGCTGTGTACCAATTGGCTACCATGTTCCCTACATTATAACAGTGAACTTCAAAAGTACTTCATTGGCTGTAAAGCGATTTGGGATGTCCTGAGGTCATGAAAGTGTATGAAGTACTGGAGGGTACCGAATGCCCATGAGACTGTAAGCCTGGTTTGAATCAGCACCTTCAGGCGTGGGCCCCGTGCGCCCGTCGGCCCCGTGCGCCCGTCGGCGGGCAGGGGCCCCGTGCGCCCGTCGGCCCCGTGCGCCCGTCGGCGGGCGGGGGCCCCGTGCGCCCGTCGGCCCCGTGCGCCCGTCGGCGGCCCCGTGCGCCCGTCGGCCCCGTGCGCCCGTCGGCGGCTCAGTGCGCCCGTCGGCGGCTCAGTGCGCCCGTCGGCGGCCCCGTGCGCCCGTCGGCGGGCGGGGGCTCAGTGCGAGAGGGCCCAGGATGTGTCAGCACCTTCAGGAGAAGAGGGGATAGAAGTATGGAAAAATATATAAAAAACACTGTGACTATACTGTTTCCTCTTCAGTTCAGGAGAGTGCCACTGACAATGGATCAAAAATCAGAAACCCTTCTTACCCAAAGTACTGATATTGAACAGTGATTATCGTGCTGTTTCTAGAATCAGTAGGTGAGGTCCTGGTCAATTATCTCCCCATTTGTTAAAGCAGCTCACCTGGTTCGAGGCGAGCCGGACAGCCATTCCTCGTGCTTCTCAAATGTTGTTAAATATGATGCTATCTCCTGAAAGTAAAAATCACATCCCAGTCAGGGACACACAGGATTCACAGAGAGGTACCTGGGGAAACAACACGCTGTGGGCTTTATTTGTCTTTCAATATGCAGTGTATATGGTGCAAATACCGTCAAGGGTTAGTCAGGGGACTCATCTTTCAAATCCAAAAAAACATTGAAAGAAGACATCAAAAAAAAGTCATAAAAAGTTGGAAAGGGTGTCAGCCACGATCTTACTGAATGGGGGAGCAGGCTCGAGGGACCGAATGGCCTATTTCTGCTCCTATTTCTTATGTTCTTCAACAATCAGAGACACTGACTGTAAGCCACATTCGGAACACCGTCCTTTCATCTCCAAGAGCTGGTCCGAATACAGTCCCAGGCCACTCCCACCCAATGTCCACACATGCCCTTCCCTGCAGGAGTCAGTCGGTCAGTGACCATGAGCAGTATCGCTGGCTGATCTTTCCTTCCCTGGCCCAGGGTGCTAGGGCCAATTGTAACAACTCAACAGCACAATGTAGGGGCCGACCCTGGAATCATCTTGATGGACATGGCTCAGTTACTCATTGGATCAACTCACCGAGCCACTGGGAACGTCTTAGGTTTTAACATTCACAACACAGGGTGACTCCACCCACCAACCATTCCAACAGTCTGAGAATCACAACCCAACACAACACAACACAACGTATAAACAGTTCTTGAACGGACTTAAATTGCACCATAAAAAGATAAAATTAGTGAATGTCACAACAAGGGCAACCTTCTGGCAACCAGGATCCACAAGCACCCTCCTCCAACACCACTGGCAACATATTTAGGTGATACCATAAACATTATGTGCCATATGGTGAGTTTTCACTGCTTAAATGGGCAATGATGAGCGAAACCCACAATAAATTCAGGTATCAGACTCACTGCACAGGGAGATTACACAGATATCGGACTCACTGTACAGGGAGATTACACAGATATCGGACTCACTGTACAGGGAGATTACACAGATATCGGACTCACTGTACAGGGAGATTACAGAGATATCAGACTCACTGTACAGGGAGATTACACAGATATCGGACTCACTGTACAGGGAGATTACACAGATATCGGACTCACTGTACAGGGAGATTACACAGATATCGGACTCACTGTACAGGGAGATTACACAGATATCGGACTCACTGTACAGGGAGATTACAGAGATATCAGACTCACTGCACAGGGAGATTACACAGATATCGGACTCACTGTACAGGGAGATTACACAGATATCGGACTCACTGTACAGGGAGATTACACAGATATCGGACTCACTGTACAGGGAGATTACACAGATATCGGACTCACTGTACAGGGAGATTACTCAGGTATCGGACTCACTGTACAGGGAGATTACACAGACATCGGACTCACTGTACAGGGAGATTACACAGATATCGGACTCACTGTACAGGGAGATTACACAGATATCAGACTCACTGTACAGGGAGATTACACAGATATCGGACTCACTGTACAGGG
This sequence comes from Heptranchias perlo, assembly GCF_035084215.1. NCBI lineage: Eukaryota > Metazoa > Chordata > Chondrichthyes > Hexanchiformes > Hexanchidae > Heptranchias > Heptranchias perlo. The sequence continues at coordinate 29,029,190 of NC_090359.1, read as the reverse complement.
AGATTACACAGATATCGGACTCACTGTACAGGGAGATTACACAGATATCAGACTCACTGTACAGGGAGATTACACAGATATCAGACTCACTGTACAGGGAGATTACACAGATATCGGACTCACTGTACAGGGAGATTACACAGATATCGGACTCACTGTACAGGGAGATTACACAGATATCGGACTCACTGTACAGGGAGATTACACAGATATCGGACTCACTGTACAGGGAGATTACAGAGATATCGGACTCACTGCACAGGGAGATTACAGAGATATCGGACTCACTGTACAGGGAGATTGCAGAGATATCGGACTCACTGTACAGGGAGATTACACAGGTATCAGACTCACTGCACAGGGAGATTACACAGATATCGGACTCACTGTACAGGGAGATTACACAGATATCGGACTCACTGTACAGGGAGATTACACAGATATCCGACTCACTGTACAGGGAGATTACACAGATATCGGACTCACTGTACAGGGAGATTACACAGATATCGGACTCACTGTACAGGGAGATTACACAGGTATCAGACTCACTGTACAGGGAGATTACAGAGATATCGGACTCACTGTACAGGGAGATTACACAGATATCAGACTCACTGTACAGGGAGATTACACAGATATCGGACTCACTGTACAGGGAGATTACACAGATATCGGACTCACTGTACAGGGAGATTACACAGATATCGGACTCACTGTACAGGGAGATTACACAGATATCGGACTCACTGTACAGGGAGATTACACAGATATCGGACTCACTGTACAGGGAGATTACACAGATATCGGACTCACTGTACAGGGAGATTACACAGATATCCGACTCACTGTACAGGGAGATTACACAGATATCGGACTCACTGCACAGGGAGATTACACAGGTATCAGACTCACTGTACAGGGAGATTACACAGATATCAGACTCACTGTACAGGGAGATTACACAGATATCGGACTCACTGTACAGGGAGATTACACAGATATCGGACTCACTGTACAGGGAGATTACACAGATATCCGACTCACTGTACAGGGAGATTACACAGATATCGGACTCACTGCACAGGGAGATTACACAGGTATCAGACTCACTGTACAGGGAGATTACACAGATATCGGACTCACTGTACAGGGAGATTACACAGATATCGGACTCACTGTACAGGGAGATTACACAGGTATCAGACTCACTGTACAGGGAGATTACACAGATATCGGACTCACTGTACAGGGAGATTACACAGATATCGGACTCACTGTACAGGGAGATTACACAGATATCAGACTCACTGTACAGGGAGATTACACAGATATCAGACTCACTGTACAGGGAGATTACACAGATATCAGACTCACTGTACAGGGAGATTACACAGATATCGGACTCACTGTACAGGGAGATTACACAGATATCGGACTCACTGTACAGGGAGATTACACAGGTATCAGACTCACTGCACAGGGAGATTACACAGATATCGGACTCACTGTACAGGGAGATTACACAGATATCGGACTCACTGTACAGGGAGATTACACAGATATCCGACTCACTGTACAGGGAGATTACACAGATATCGGACTCACTGTACAGGGAGATTACACAGATATCGGACTCACTGTACAGGGAGATTACACAGGTATCAGACTCACTGTACAGGGAGATTACAGAGATATCGGACTCACTGTACAGGGAGATTACACAGATATCAGACTCACTGTACAGGGAGATTACACAGATATCGGACTCACTGTACAGGGAGATTACACAGATATCGGACTCACTGTACAGGGAGATTACACAGATATCGGACTCACTGTACAGGGAGATTACACAGATATCGGACTCACTGTACAGGGAGATTACACAGATATCGGACTCACTGTACAGGGAGATTACACAGATATCGGACTCACTGTACAGGGAAATTACAGAGATATCGGACTCACTGTACAGGGAGATTACACAGGTATCAGACTCACTGCACAGGGAGATTACACAGATATCGGACTCACTGTACAGGGAGATTACACAGATATCCGACTCACTGTACAGGGAGATTACACAGATATCGGACTCACTGCACAGGGAGATTACACAGGTATCAGACTCACTGTACAGGGAGATTACACAGATATCGGACTCACTGTACAGGGAGATTACACAGATATCGGACTCACTGTACAGGGAGATTACACAGGTATCAGACTCACTGTACAGGGAGATTACACAGATATCAGACTCACTGTACAGGTGGATACACTGCACTGGTTTCTGAAGATTGCTTTTTATTTAAAGCTTGGGGTGCCAGACAGGATTGAAGGGGGCTCTGTTGCAAATGATGTACTTTTACCTTCAGTAATTTAAACAAACATTTCCGTTTACATAGCAAAGAATTACATCAAAAGTACAGCAAAGAAACAGGCCATTCGGCCCATCTGGTCTATGCTGGTGTTTATGCTCCACTCGAGCCTCCTCCCTCCCTACTTCATCTCACCCTATCTCCATATCCTTCTATTCCTTTCTCCCTCATGTGTTTATCCAGCTTCCCCTTAAATCCATCCACACTATTCACCTCAACCACTCCTTGTGGGAGTGAGTTCCACATTCTCACCACTCTCTGGGTAAGGAAATTTCTCCTGAATTTAAGATGACATTCCCCATCACAGTTTTGAAGTTTTGTCCTGAACCAAATACCCCAAGTTAACATGGTGATGGGCATGTTCACAAGCATTGCTCATATTTCCTTTCATTTCATCAATCAACGACAACTCAACTGCTTCGCCTGCTCCCTGCTCATTCTCGACTCACAGCACTTGGACAATAAAATGCAGCACAATTCAGGAACACACAACAGAGAGTGTTGGTAAAACAAGCAGCAGGTAGGGGAAGCTGAATATTTAATGCAGCATTGAAAGTCTCATAAGCTGAGCTCTCCCAATATGAGGTCTGACAATATAATGCAAATGAAACCAGGACTGGAGCTAAGGTCAAAGGACTGGGGGGGGGCAAAGGACTGGGGGCGTGGGGTGAGGTCAAAGGACGGGGAGCAAGGTCAAAGGACTGGGGCGGGGGGGAAAAGGACTGGGGGCGCAGGGTGAGGTCAAAGGACGGGGAGCAAGGTCAAAGGACTGGGGGGGGCAAAGGACTGGGGGGGGGGCGAGGTCAAAGGATGGAGGGGCAAGGTCAAAGGACTGGGGGGGCGGGGTGAGGTCAAAGGACGGGGATCAAGGTCAAAGGACTAGTGGGCAGGGCGAGGTCAAAGTACTAGGGTGGCGAGGTCAAAGGAATAGGGGGTGAGGTCAAAGGACTGAGAGGGGAGCTAGGTCAAAGGACTGGGGGGGGGGGTGCAAAGGACTTGGGGGCAGGACAAGGTCAAAGGATGGGGAGTGAGGTCAAAGGACAGAGGGGCAAAGGACTGGGGGCGGGGCGAGGTCAAAGGACTAAGAGGGGGGCAAGGCCCGGAGCTGACCCTGACCAGGAGCTGACTGAGGCCCACAGCTGACTCTGACTGGAAGCTGACCGAGGCCCGGAGCTGACCCTGACTGGAAGCTGACCAAGGCCCGGAGATGACCGAGGCCCCGGAGATGACCGAGGCCCCGGAGATGACCGAGGCCCCGGAGATGACCGAGGCCCCGGAGATGACCGAGGCCCCGGAGATGACCGAGGCCCCGGAGATGACCGAGGCCCCGGAGATGACCGAGGCCCCGGAGATGACCCTGACTGAAAGCTGACCGAGGCCCGGAGATGACCGAGGCCCGGAGATGACCGAGGCCCCGGAGATGACCGAGGCCCCGGAGATGACCGAGGCCCCGGAGATGACCGAGGCCCCGGAGATGACCGAGGCCCCGGAGATGACCCTGACTGAAAGCTGACCGAGGCCCGGAGATGACCGAGGCCCGGAGATGACCGAGGCCCCGGAGATGACCGAGGCCCCGGAGATGACCGAGGCCCCGGAGATGACCGAGGCCCCGGAGATGACCGAGGCCCCGGAGATGACCCTGACTGGAAGCTGACCGAGGCCCGGAGATGACCGAGGCCAGGGCCCCACAAATGCCATATTGGGAGCAGGGTGCTGACACAGCACCCACAAGTCTCACCCATTGCCTTGCTGCTAACGTAGCCTCAATGAATGAAACTGCCCGATCGGCATTACTGAGAAAAACATCAGGGTTTGTCCTCTGGGCTCATGTTCTCTGTGTGTTGGGAATAATCACTAGGTAGCCAAAGTTGGTGGCCTGTTTGCAACAACCATCGGTTTGGACTGGTGCTCTGGGCTTCACTCACTACGTGGGCCCCCATCAGTAGAGGTGCAGAGACTGTGGTTATCATAATAGTGGCAAAATAACCACAGGCCCATTAACAATAAAACACTGCAACTTTCAGTGAAAGGAGACTCCATGCCAGCTGTGCTGGGTACAGTCACTCCGTGAGTTTCAGGGTACAACAACACCCTGCATTTATATAGAGCCTTTAACGTAGTAAAACGTCCCGAGGCGCATCACAGGAGCGATTATCAAACAAAATTTGACACCGAGCCACATAAGGAGATATTAGGACAGGTGACCAAAAGCTTGGTCAAAGAGGTAGGTTTTAAGGAGCGTCTTAAAGGAGGAGAGAGAGACGGAGAGGTTTAGGGAGGGAATTCCAGAGCTTAGGGCCCAGGCAGCTGAAGGCACGGCCGCCAATGGTGGAGCGATGGGAATCGGGGATGCGCAAGAGGCCAGAATTGGAGGAGCGCAGAGATCTCGGAGGGTTGTAGGGGCTGGAGGAGGTTACAGAGATAGGGAGGGGGCGAGGGCCATGGAGGGATTTGAAAACAAGGATGAGAATTTTAAAATGGAGGCGTTCCTGGACCGGGAGCCAATATAAATCAGCGAGCACGGGGGGGTGATGGGTGAACGGGACTCGGTGCGAGTTAGGAGACGGGTGGAAGAGATTTGGATGAGCTGAAGTTTACGGAGGGTGGAAGGTGGGAGGCCGGCCAAGAGAGCATTGGAATCGTCGAGTCTGGAGGTAACAAAGGCACGGGTGTGGGTTTGGCGTCCCTGAGTCTCCTGGGTTTTGACCTCATAATTACCTCATTGGTGTTCCACCGCAGTCTCTCCTTAGGCAGTGCCGCACATTTTGGTAAACATTCCATCAGTTTGTTCGGTAAGAACACCTTGATATGATTATTATTTTCTGAAAGAGAAGGAAGGTAATGTCAGGTCTGGTGAGGAATCTCAGGCCACAGTAATGTTTGGAATAGATGGTTCAAGGAGGTGACTCACTTTCATTTATTTGTTCAAGTGAAAGATTTTTCCACTTGACACGCCCAGTGTCAGGTACATGGGAGCCCGATACAGAATAAAGCTCCCAAATTCCACCCCCGAATGTGTCTTAAATCTAGCCTCAGACAATGGAACAACTGGCCCAACAAATACAGTCACCTGCTTCAGTTCTGCGGGAGCAGTGGGCGATGATCGTGGAACTCGAACAGATTAGCTTTTACTGCTAACAGCACATTCAGATGCATCGTACATTTAACAGGTAACAGGGACTCGAGAAAATTCTTCCCATCTCCCTCTCTCTAATTCTGTGTTTGACTCTCACCGACTTTCCCTCATCATCTCTGTCTTTCTATATTTGTCCCAGTTTCTCTCATTCTCTCCCTTTTTCTGTAAGAAAAACAGGCAAATGCTTCCTGTTAAATAAATTTACAGTAACCTTGCCTTAGGAGTTGCTATGGCGACATTTATGACGAAGGGTTTTTTTTTGTAAATGTGCACAAATCTCCACGTTACCTTGGCCGATATTATTCCTGGTTATTTTCCCTACTGCTCACCCGGGCAGTTTATTTCACACGGTAGATTCATGGTGTTTACTGCCAGTAAATCTCATTCCACAGGTATTACAATCTATATAATTAGAGACAGGCAGCCACCAGGGAGAGCTTGTCCGGCAGCGGGGGGACCCAGGCCCGGTGTCCGTCCGGCAGCGGGGGGACTGGGGCCCGGTGTCCGTCCGGCAGCGGGGGGACCGGGGCCCGGTGTCCGTCCGGCAGCGGGGGGACCGGGGCCCGGTGTCCGTCCGGCAGCGGGGGGACCCAGGCCCGGTGTCCGTCCGGCAGCGGGGGGACCCAGGCCCGGCGTCACTTTATTGTGGTTCTTGCTTCTGATTAGTGTGCTCCTCACAGCGATACTGTGCTCAAGGCAAGACATGCAGCTGGACACATAAATAAATAAATACGCACACACCCTCAAAACAATACCATGGCTAATTTGTCCACCCAGTGCTGAATGATGCTGGAGGTACATGTTGGTACTACACGGCCTTTATTCTAGCTACAGTAAACTTTGTATAAGGAGAAAGACTTGCATTTCTCCAGCACCTTTCATGGCCTCAGGACATCCCAAAGCACTTTACAGTTAATGAGATACTTTTGAAATGTAGTCACTGTTGTAATGTAGGAAACACAGCATCCAATTTGTGCACAGCAAGATCCCACAAACAGCGACGTGATAATGACCAGATCATCCGTTTTTAGTGATTTTGGTTGAGGGATAAATGTTGGCCCCAAGACACCAGGGAGAACTCCCCTGTTCAAATAGTGCCCTGGGATCTTTTACGTCCACCTGAAAGGACAGATGGAGCTTTGGTTTGACATCTCATCCGAAAGACGGCACCTCCGACAGCGCAGGACTCGCTCAGTACTGACCCTCCGACAGCGCAGCACTCCCTCAGTACTGACCCTCCGACAGCGCAGCACTCCCTCAGTACTGACCCTCCGACAGCGCAGCACTCCCTCAGTACTGACCCTCCGACAGCGCAGCACTCCCTCAGTACTGACCCTCCGACAGCGCAGCACTCCCTCAGTACTGACCCTCCGACAGCGCAGCACTCCCTCAGTACTGACCCTCCGACAGCGCAGCACTCCCTCAGTACTGACCCTCCGACAGCGCAGCACTCCCTCAGTACTGACCCTCCGACAGCGCAGCACTCCCTCAGTACTGACCCTCCGACAGCGCGGCACTCCCTCAGTACTGGCCCTCCGACAGTGTGGCGCTCCCTCAGTACTGACCCTCCGACAGTGCGGCGCTCCCTCAGTACTGGCCCTCCGACAGTGCGGCGCTCCCTCAGTACTGACCCTCCGACAGTGCGGCGCTCCCTCAGTACTGGCCCTCCGACAGTGCGGCGCTCCCTCAGTACTGACCCTCCGACAGTGCGGCGCTCCCTCAGTACTGGCCCTCCGACAGTGCGGCGCTCCCTCAGTACTGACCCTCCGACAGTGCAGCGCTCCCTCAGTACTGACCCTCCGACAGCGCAGCACTCCCTCAGTACTGACCCTCCGACAGCGCAGCACTCCCTCAGTACTGACCCTCCGACAGCGCAGCGCTCCCTTAGTACTGACCCTCCGACAGCGCAGCACTCCCTCAGTATTGACTCTCCGACAGCGCAGCGCTCCCTCAGTATTGACTCTCCGACAGCGCAGCGCTCCCTCAGTACTGACCCTCCGACAGTGCAGCGCTCCCTCAGTATTGACTCTCCGACAGCGCAGCGCTCCCTCAGTATTGACTCTCCGACAGCGCAGCGCTCCCTCAGTACTGACTCTCCGACAGTGCAGCGCTCCCTCAGTACTGACCCTCCGACAGCGCAGCACTCCCTCAGTACTGACTCTCCGACAGTGCAGCACTCCCTCAGTACTGACCCTCCGACAGCGCAGCACTCCCTCAGTACTGACCCTCCGACAGCGCAGCACTCCCTCAGTACTGACTCTCCGACAGTGCAGCACTCCCTCAGTACTGACCCTCCGACAGCGCAGCACTCCCTCAGTACTGACCCTCCGACAGCGCAGCACTCCCTCAGTACTGACTCTCCGACAGTGCAGCGCTCCCTCAGTACTGACCCTCCGACAGTGCGGCGCTCCCTCAGTACTGACCCTCCGACAGTGCAGCGCTCCCTCAGTACTGACCCTCCGACAGTGCAGCGCTCCCTCAGTACTGACCCTGGGAGTGTCGGCCTGGATTATGGGCTCAAGTCTCTGGAGTGGGACTTGAACCCACGACCTTCTGACTCAGAGGCGAGGGTGCTCCCCACTGAGCCCCGGCTAACACCTAATACAGGCTTTCTATAGGGAAAACTGAATTGAGAGAGCATTTCATTGGTACCATCAAGAACCCCAATAACAAGGTGGAATGCCATGAGTGAAAAGGTGGGGCAGGAATGAGACAGCAGAGTTGATGATCGACCGTCCAAGCTCTTTACCAACATTTCTGGATGAAAGCTGTGAGGAGACTGTAATGTTTTCACTTCATGCTGAGAGGACATCGACTGTTTATACAGGCCTGGACAGCTAGTGCTGACTGGATTAGGTGTGTTAACAGGACAAGACGGAGGGGTTAGAGCCCAGGACAAGGCCCTCACCTCACCTGCGTCCACTACCTGGGGAGGGGGGATTGTCTATATTAACACATTACCCCAGGGGGAGGGGGATTGTCTATATTAACACATTACCCCAGGGGGAGGGGGATTGTCTATATTAACACATTACCCCAGGGGGGGGGGGATTGACGATATTAACACATTACCCCAGGGGGAGGGGGATTGTCTATATTAACACATTACCCCAGGGGGGGGGGGGATTGACGATATTAACACATTACCCCAGGGGGAGGGGGATTGTCTATATTAACACATTGCCCCAGGGGGGGGGGATTGACGATATTAACACATTACCCCAGGGGGAGGGGGATTGTCTATATTAACACATTACCCCAGGGGGAGGGGGATTGTCTATATTAACACATTACCCCAGGGGGAGGGGGATTGTCTATATTAACACATTACCCCAGGGGGAGGGGGATTGTCTATATTAACACATTACCCCAGGGGGAGGGGGATTGTCTATATTAACACATTACCCCAGGGGGAGGGGGATTGACGATATTAACACATTACCCCAAGGGGAGGGGGATTGTCTATATTAACACATTACCCCAGGGGGAGGGGGATTGTCTATATTAACACATTACCCCAGGGGGGGGGGGGATTGTCTATATTAACACATTACCCCAGGGGGAGGGGGATTGTCTATATTAACACATTACCCCAGGGGGAGGGGGATTGTCTATATTAACACATTACCCCAGGGGGAGGGGGATTGACGATATTAACACATTACCCCAAGGGGAGGGGGATTGACGATATTAACACATTACGTGACCACAGTTACCAAATCACCGAATCTTGTTATTTGAAACTAAGGGTGGAACGTAACGGTACCCCCACTCCTTCAGAAATACTGGAATGCTGAAACTAGCCATCTCCTGCCACCTTCGAGGCCTGTGGGGTGATTTATCAACTGCAGGGACTGAGTGACATTGCGCTCAGGGTAAGGGGAGATATAGGGGGGCCACAAGGCACTGTCCCATCTGGACAAATACTTGTTGTCTACATGATTGGGTAAATTAAAGGGAGTATTTTGGAAAATACCTAATTGGATGTATTTTGCCACAGTTCCATTTTTTTGGGGTATAACCAGGGCATCTGAGCCTTTTTCAACTGTAGAGGACAGAAAATGAAGGTACCAGGCAGGTAAACGAGAGAGAAGGAACGGGAAACGAGGTCGTGGCATTATACCCAAAGGACAACGGGGTAATAAAATTCTCAATAGCTCTTTGTAAACTGCTGTAATGTATTGATTCTTCCTTGCCTGAGGAAGGAGAAAATCTCCGAAAGCTTGTGAATTTAAAATAAAATTGCTGGACTATAACTTGGTGTTGTAAAATTGTTTACAACTGCTAAATAAAGACATAAGGCTATTAACCATTATAGTGTCAGTCTTGAACAATTGAACAGAGAGTCAAATTGACTTCACCAGAGAGTGGTGAGAATGTGGAACTTGCTACCACATCGATAGTTGAGGCAAATAGCAGAGGGAAGCTGGATAAACACATGAGGGAGAAAGGAATAGAAGGATATGCTGATTGGGTGAGATGAAGAGGGGAGGGAGGAGGCTCGTGTGGAGCATAAACACCAGCATAGACCTGTTGGGCCGAATGGTCTTTTTCTGTGCTGTAAATTCCATGTAATTCTGACTATATAATGTAGAAAAGGGCTCTCTACCTAACCTGGCAGGCACTTCCAGGACCGGTGTGCCAGTAGCCCCAATACAGGCCTATTGGGAGATCTTATGGGCTTCCATGCTCCTTTCAGTGGGGCCTTTTAGAATAAAATGCAGTTCTAGGGCACCAGAGACAAAGTTCACATCCTCAATGGGGTGCAAGCAGCATGTTTCCAAAGTAAAACTGTTATAAATCACCCACATGGGGCAGCACCTCATGTAATAGGCTCACTATTCAACACACTCCTCAAATGAGCCAGGCATCCTCTCACACCTTCACAGTTAGCAGTACTGATAAACAGTCGAGAGACACCAGTGCTTGTGTAACTTCAACTTTCCCTTCCATGAAGGCTGGTGTGGATATCACTGCGCCCACGTGGATGTCACTTAAGAAATAGGAGCAGGAGTAGGCCATCCGGCCCCTCGAACCTGCCCCGCCATTCAACAAGATCATGGCTGATCTTCTACCTCAGCGCCATTTTCCTGCACCATCCCCATATCCCTCGATGCCTTTAATATCTAGAAATCTACCGATCTCTGTTTTGAATGTACTCAATGACTGAGCCTCCACAGCCCTCTGGGGTAGAGAATTCCAAAGATTCACCACCCTCTGAGTGAAGAAATTTCTCCTCATCTCAGGCCTAAATGGCCGACTCCTTATTCTGACACTGTGACCCCTGGTTCTAGACTCCCCAGCCAGGGGAAACATCCTCCCTGCATCTACCCGGTCGAGCCCTGTAAGAATTGTGTATGTTTCAATGAGATCACCTCTCATTCTTCTAAACTCTAGAGAATACAGGCCTAGTCTACTCAATCTCTCCTCATACGACAATCCCGCCATCCCAGGAATCAGTCTGGTGAACCTTCACTGCACTCCCTCTATGGCAAGTATATCCTTTCTTAGGTAAGGAGACCAAAACTGCGCACAATACTCCAGGTGTGGTCTCACCAAGGCCCCGTATAACTGCAGTCACTGCGCCGATGTGGATATCACTGCGCCGATGTGGATATCACTGCGCCGATGTCGTTATCACTGCGCCGATGTCGTTGTCACCGCGCCGACGTGGATGTCACCGTGCCGATGTGGATATCACTGCGCCGATGTCGTTATCACCGTGCCGATGTGGATGTCACTGCGCCGATGTCGTTATCACCGCGCCGATGTGGATATCACTGCGCCGATGTGGATATCACTGCGCCGATGTCGTTATCACCGCGCCGATGTGGATATCACTGCGCCGATGTGGATATCACTGCGCCGATGTCGTTATCACTGCGCCGACGTGGATATCACTGCGCCGACGTGGATATCACTGCGCCGACGTGGATATCACTGCGCCGACGTGGATATCACTGCGCCGATGTCGTTATCACCGCGCCGATGTGGATATCACTGCGCCGATGTGGATATCACTGCGCCGATGTGGATATCACTGCGCCGATGTCGTTATCACCGTGCCGATGTGGATATCACCGCGCCGATGTGGATATCACCGCGCCGATGTCGTTATCACCGCGCCGATGTGGATATCACCGCGCCGATGTGGATATCACCGCGCCGATGTGGATATCACCGCGCCGATGTGGATATCACCGCGCCGATGTGGATATCACCGCGCCGATGTCGTTATCACTGCGCCGATGTGGATATCACTGCGCCGATGTGGATATCACTGCGCCGATGTCGTTATCACCGCGCCGATGTGGATATCACTGCGCCGATGTCGTTATCACTGCGCCGATGTGGATATCACCGCGCCGATGTGGATATCACTGCGCCGATGTCGTTATCACTGCGCCGATGTGGATATCACTGCGCCGATGTCGTTATCACTGCGCCGATGTGGATATCACCGCGCCGATGTGGATATCACCGCGCCGATGTGGATATCACTGCGCCGATGTCGTTATCACCGCGCCGATGTGGATATCACCGCGCCGATGTGGATATCACCGCGCCGATGTCGTTATCACTGCGCCGATGTGGATATCACCGCGCCGATGTCGTTATCACTGCGCCGATGTCGTTATCACTGCGCCGATGTCGTTGTCACTGCGCCGATGTCGTTGTCACTGCGCCGATGTGGATGTCACAGCGCCGATGTGGATATCACTGCGCCGATGTGGAAATCACTGCGCCGATGTGGAAATCACTGCGCCGATGTGGAAATCACTGCGCCGATGTGGATGTCACAGCGCCGATGTGGATGTCACAGCGCCGATGTGGATGTCACAGCGCCGATGTGGATATCACCGTGCCGATGTGGATATCACTGCGCCGATGTCGTTATCACCGCGCCGATGTGGATGTCACTGCGCCGATGTCGTTATCACCGCGCCGATGTGGATATCACCGCGCCGATGTGGATGTCACTGCGCCGATGTGGATATCACTGCGCCGATGTCGTTATCACCGCGCCGATGTGGATGTCACCGTGCCGATGTGGATATCACTGCGCCGATGTCGTTATCACCGTGCCGATGTGGATATCACTGCGCCGATGTCGTTATCACCGCGCCGATGTGGATGTCACTGCGCCGATGTGGATATCACTGCGCCGATGTCGTTGTCACTGCGCCGATGTCGTTGTCACTGCGCCGATGTCGTTGTCACTGCGCCGATGTCGTTGTCACCGCGCCGATGTGGAAATCACTGCGCCGATGTCGTTATCACTGCGCCGATGTGGATATCACCGCGCCGATGTGGATATCACCGCGCCGATGTGGATATCACCGCGCCGATGTCGTTATCACCGCGCCGATGTGGATATCACCGCGCCGATGTGGATATCACCGCGCCGATGTGGATATCACCGCGCCGATGTGGATATCACCGCGCCGATGTGGATATCACCGCGCCGATGTGGATATCACCGCGCCGATGTGGATATCACCGCGCCGATGTGGATATCACCGCGCCGATGTGGATATCACCGCGCCGATGTGGATATCACTGCGCCGATGTGGATATCACCGTGCCGATGTGGATATCACCGCGCCGATGTGGATATCACCGTGACGATGTGGATATCACCGCGCCGATGTGGATATCACTGCGCCGATGTGGATATCACCGCGCCGATGTGGATGTCACAGCGCCGATGTCGTTATCACTGCGCCGATGTCGTTATCACTGCGCCGATGTCGTTATCACTGCGCCGATGTCGTTGTCACCGTGCCGATGTGGATATCACCGTGCCGATGTGGAAATCACCGCGCCGATGTGGATATCACCGTGCCGATGTGGATATCACCGTGCCGATGTGGATATCACCGTGCCGATGTGGATATCACTGCGCCGATGTGGATATCACTGCGCCGATGTGGATATCATCGTGCCGATGTGGATATCACTGCGCCGATGTGGATATCACTGCGCCGATGTAGATATCACTGCGCCGATATCAATATGCCTGCACCCACTCTCACAGCGATCCACAGCTGATGCTCCTGATCTGTGGGTTGGGTGTGCAGACCAAGGCACGTCTGGTTCAGGATATCAGGTTCGCCGTCTGGCCTGCAACCCAAGCTTTGAGAGGCAGATCCCTTTCACAGGGAAGGGTCTCCATGGTGACTACATAAACACTAATCTGGACAGCTTTATAAAAAGCACCAGCAGAGCCTAAAGGCACTCCCAGACGTGCCCCTAATCCATATGTGGCCTGGCACTTTGTTTCTTGTGGTAGGAAGGGTAACGTTCCCCTGGCAGAGGAAGCTCCAGGCAGAGGGACAGCAGGAGCCCGAAGGAAAACAACAACAACCTGCATTTATATAGCGCCTTTAACGTAGTAAAATGTCCCAAGGCGCTTCACAGGAGCGATTATCAAACAAAATTTGACACCGAGCCACATAAAGAGATATTAGGACAGGTGACCAAAAGCTTGGACAAAGAGGTAGGTTTTAAGGAGTGACTTAAGGGAGGAGAGAGAGGCGGAGAGGTTTAGGGAGGGAATTCCAGAGCTTAGGGCCCAGGCAGCTGAAGGCACGGCCGCCAATGGTGGAGCGATGGGAATCGGGGATACATAAGAAACCAGAATTGGAGGAGCCCAAAGATCTCGGAGGGCTGTAGGGCTGGAGGAGGTTACAGAGATAGGGAGGGGCGAGGGCCATGGAGGGATTTGAAAACAAGGATGGAGAATTTTAAAATCGAGGCAATGCTGGACCGGGAGCCAATGTAGGTCAGTGAGCAGAGGGGATGATGGGTGAACGGGACTCGGTGCGAGTTAGGATACGGGGCAGCAGAGAGAAGGAGGGGCGAGGCCATGGAGGGATTTGAAAACAAGGATGAGAAAGCAGGTTACTGCCCTCTCCTTTCCCACACAACCCATCGCCCCTGCCAGCTGTACCGCCAATCCTGTTACACGTATTCAATTTGGGAATTAATGGGCCTTCATTGTGGTAAATAGGTGGGTGAGCGATAGTGATGGAAAGGTGCACCCTCACTTTATAGGGCATCTCCCGAGACTCAGGGCCGTGACTTTCTCAGAACGGTCAGTGTTAGTGTTAAGCAATCTTCGACCATTAAGGTGCTGAAACATTCACTACCCAGGGCACAGAAAATGCCTCAAGACCAACAAGATTTAGGGTTCCACCCTGTACCAAGACCATGGGGAACTTTCAAAACAACTGGACCCGACAGTTAAGGTGATAATCTTACCAGCGGCAATACAGGTGATATCATTTCCTCTTTCATATTGTCTCCTCTATTTACCTCTATTTACGACCAGGACATGTAGCTCCCAAACCTCTGTAACCTGCATTCCCTCGGTGTCCATCCATGCACGTTGGCTACCAATGCAGACCCAAGCCCATTACTTCTTTCTCCGTTTTATTTTCTTGACCCTCCTCAGGCTCTTCTGACCTGTCTCCTCTCTTCCTGTCACCCAGCCATTCCACCTTTCAGTTCTCCCCTCTCCGGTACTTTGCCCACCCTAATCCCTACCCCAACCCATCACTGTCTCTCTGCCTTCCTCCTCTCCTGCCACCACCCCAGGCTTGAATAAGCCCACACAGTACCCTCTGTGTCTCTCTTGGCATTCTCTGAAGGGCCCATCGAGTGTCTCCTTACCCCAATTGCCCTATTCTCCTCTCTTGCTGACCTTCCTGCCCAACTTTTCTGCTAGGGGCTAACCTTGCCAACCTCCTGCCCGTCCCACTCACCCCATCCACCACTGCCCGCTTGGACTTTGCCACCAGATCAACAGTCACTGCCCCACTCCACATTTCCCTCCAGAATATCTCTTCACAAGCGAGGCCCTTGCAATCCATGGCTTTATTGTGGACAATTGCATTGACATCCTGGCTTACAGTTGGTGACACCTTGCCCCTTACTGAAGCTTCTCACCTGACTATCCTTTCCATCACTACAGTGGTGCTATGGCCCTGATCACCAAATCACGCCTTGGGTCTGTCTCCAACTCTTCTAGTGCCATCGCTTCCTTCAACCACCTCATCTTTATCCACCCCTCTTGCATCTCTTTTAAAATCCTTGTTCCCTATTGCCTTTCCCCAAGCTCGAGTCAGAGATTTTCCCTGTCCTTTTAAGTTTCTCACTGAGACATTCTCCATCCTTTCCTCCCTCAGCCTCGACATTGAGCAACTCCTCAGCTTTGCTGAGCTCCCCTTACCCTCTGTCCTCTCAGTTCACCGCCCTCCTGTCCTCCCTAAACCTCTCCCTCCTTATAGACTCTCCTATACATATTCATGGCCACCCCCTCGACTGTGCCATCTCCCGTGGCCTCTCTACTCCCATGGTCTCGATCATAAACCAGGGAATCTCCAACCACTCCTTGTATCCGTCACCACCCACATCACCATCGCCCCACCACTTCCAGCCCCACTGCCTCCTGGGTCCGACCCCGGAAAGAAACTCCCAATTGCCCAGCCATTAGCCCTCCATTTGCCACGATACTTCTGCAGCTGTCAATCTTCTCAACCATTTGCTCATCTCGACTTTTGATATCTTTGTCCCCAGCAAAACCTTTACTCTCTCCCATCCTCGTCGCTCCCTTAGTACGGCCCCCAGCTTCAGTCCCTCAAGTCCAAGGGACGTAGACATGAGCGTATCTGGTGCACAACTGGTTGAGCCATCCATCACCAGACCTGGCTAGACCACTATCAAGACTTGCATACAAAGTTCCACTCTTACCTATCCAGTCATAGCCAGAACATCTACTGCAATGGCTTCTCTTACCTCCCCACAAGGTTACCTGTGGAGTCCCCCAAGGATCTATCCTTGGCCCCCTCCTATTTCTCACCTACATGCTGCCCCTCGGCGACATCATCCAAAAACACGTCAGGTTCCACATGTACGACACCCAGTTGTACTTCATCACCATCTCCCTCGACCCCTCCACTGTCGCTGATTTGTCACACTGCTTGTCCGACGTCCAGTACTAAACGAGCCACAATTTACTTCAGTTGAACATTGGGAAGACCGAAGCCATTGTCTTTGGGCCCCACCTCAAACTCCGTTCCCGAGCCACCGACTCCATCCCTCTCCCTGGCCATTGTCTCGGGCTGAACCAGACTGTTTGCAACCTTGGCATCCTATTAGACCGAGCCGAGTTTCCTACCCCATATCCGCTCCATCACCAAGACCGCCTACTTCCACCTCCGTAACATCGCCCATCTCTGCCCCCTGCCTCAGCTCATCTGCTGCTGAAACCCTCACCCGTGCCTTTGTTACCTCCAGACTCGACGATTCCAATGCTCTCCTGGCCGGCCTCCCATCTTCCACCCTCTATACACTTAAGCTCATCCAAAACTCTGCTGCCCGTATCCTAACTCGCACCAAGTCCCGTTCACCCATCACCCCCTGTGCTCTCTGACCTACATTGGCTCCCAGTCCGGGAACGCCTCGATTTTAAAATTCTCATCCTTGTTTTCAAATCCCTCCATGGCCCTCGCCCTCCTCCCTATCTCTGTAACCTCCTCCAGCCCTACAACCCTCCGAGATCTCTGCGCTCCTCCAATTCTGGCCTCTTGCGCATTCCCCGATTCCCATCACTCCACCATTGGCGGCCGTGCCTTCAGCTGCCTGAGCCCGAAGCTCTGGAATTCCCTCCCTAAACCTCTCCGCCTCTCTCTCCTCCTTTAAGACGCTCCTTAAAACCTACCTCTTTGACCAAGCTTTTGGTCACCTGTCCTAGTGTCTCCTTCTTTGACTCAGTGTCAATTTTTGTCTGATAATCGCTCCCGTGAAGCGCCTTGGGACGTTTTCCTATGTTAAAGTTGATATATGAATGCATGTTGTAGTTGTTGTTATGATGCTTGAGCGAGGTACCGGAGGGCAACCGCTGCCCAGGGGAGCCCAGCTGCCAAGTCTCCAGTTAAGGGCAGAGGTGCAGGCACGTCTCCTCTCTCACCCTGGTGACTGACGCTCCCTTCAGAGGCTGGAGCAACACTCATCAGGAAATACGGGGCTCAGCCACCACAAATCACACATCAAATCAGCTCAGTGCCAACACTGAAAGTCGGAGCAGGGTCCGGACACGAGCTGCCTCTTACAAATAATGGTTAACATCTGGGTCGCGTCTGAGGCCCGAAGCAAGAGTTGGGTGGGGACGGTGCGAGTTAAAAGGTGAATTTGTTTAAACATTCTATCTGTAAGTTAGACAGAGACGGGGAGGAAGAGCAGAGGATGGTGGGAAAACCAACTCAGGTTTAGTTCTAGAATTAATCCCTAAATTATTCTATTTTGGAAGATTAGCTAACACTAAGATTTGTAATTTATACTGTTTATACAGATGCACAATACTAGAAATAAGCAGTGGATATTACGTGTAGCCCACATTAACTGGGCTTGGAGCTTTGCTGAATCTGTTGTAGATCAATAGACCAGTGATTCCCCTGTGGTTTACAGTGTTGTCAATAGAGTTTCAGTAACCTGTCATGATGAGAAGGTGAAATCATCGTATCATGTCCACCTGAAGTAGGCAGAGCATCACACAACTCTGAGGTGTATTCACTGTAAGCTGTGACTCAGTAGGGAGCTCTCTCTCTCTCTCTCTCGTCTCTGAGTCCGAAGGTCATGGGTTCAAGTTCCACTCCAGAGACTTGAGCACAAAATCTAGGCTAACACTCCCAGTGCAGTACCGAGGGAGTGCTGCACTGTCGGAGGGTCGGTACCGAGGGAGTGCTGCACTGTCGGAGGGTCGGTACCGAGGGAGTGCTGCACTGTCGGAGGGTCGGTACTGAGGGAGTGCTGCACTGTCGGAGGGTCGGTACCGAGGGAGCGCTGCACTGTCGGAGGGTCGGTACCGAGGGAGCGCTGCACTGTCGGAGGGTCGGTACCGAGGGAGCGCTGCACTGTCGGAGGGTCGGTACTGAAGGAGTGCTGCACTGTCGGAGGGTCGGTACTGAGGGAGGGCTGCACTGTCGGAGGGTCGGTACTGAGTGAGTGCTACAGTCGGAGGTGCCGTCTTTTGGATGAGACGTTAAACCAAGGCCCAGCCTGCTCTCTCAGGTGGACGTAAAAGATTCCATGGCACTATTCGAAGGAGAGCAGGGGGAGTTCTCCCCATTGTCCTGGGGCCAATATTTATCCCTCAACCAACATCAGTAAAACAGATTATCTGGTCGTTATCGCATTACTGTTTGTGGGATCTTGCTGTGTGCAAATTGGCTGCCTCGTTTCCTACATTACAACAGTGACTACACTTCAAAAGTACTTCATTGGCTGTAAAGTGTTTTGGGACATCCTGAGGTGGTGAAAGGCGCCATATAAATGCAAGTCTTTCTTTTTTTAGATAACAACATGCTAAACAAGCCCAGTGATAGCACTGCATTGTGTTGTTTACAGTCCCATCCCTCACCCTCACTAAGTGTACGAGAAACAGCTTCCCCCACGGGGCTCCACACCAACTCCTGGAGACTCTGAAACCCTTCACCACACTTCAAACTCAGTACCTCTGATCACAGTACAAGAGATGTAGTCGCCATTAAGGAAAGCAGTCATTCCTGACCAATCGTCAGTGAAACAGGCCCTGCAAAGTACTCCCATTCACTGTGCAGCCAGGTAACCTGCAGCAGACAGTGGACTATGAAATGGAAGTGACAAAATGCCCCAGTCCCTGGGCTGCCAATCCCAACCCCATCATTGTTTGGGGTCATGTCCTGCAGAGTCTGGGAGCCTTCCCACTAGGAGGCTCCAATGTGATTTAGACAAGTTGGGTGAGTGGGCAAGAATGTGGCAGATGCAGTGTAAAGTGGATAAATGTGAGGTTATCCACTTTGGTTGTAAAAACAGAAAGGCAGATTATCTGAGTGGTGATAGATTGGGAAAAGGGGAGGTGCAATGAGACCTGGGCGTCCTTGTACACCAGTCGCTGAAAGTGAGCATTCAGGTGCAGCAAGCAGTAAGGAAGGCGAATGATATGTTGGCCTTCATTGCAAGAGGATTTGAGTACAGGAGCTGGGATGTCTCACTGCAGTTATACAGTGACCACACCTGGAGTATTGTGTGCAGTTTTGGTCTCCTTATCTGAGGAAGGATGTCCTTGCCATGGAGGGAGTGCAACGAAGGTTTACCAGACTGATTCCTGGGATGGCAGGACTGACGTGTGAGGAGAGATTGGGTCGACTAGGCCTATATTCACTGGAGTTTAGAAGAATGAGAGGTGATCTCATTGAAACATATAAAATTCTAACAGGACCAGACAGACTAGATGCAGGGAGGATGTTCCCGATGGCTGGGGAGTCCAGAACCAGGGGTCACAGTCTCAGGATACGGGGTATGACATTTAGAACCGAGATGAGGAGAAATTTCTTCACTCAGAGGGTGGTGAACCTGTGGAATTCTCTACCACAGAAGGCAGTGGAGGCCAAGTCATTAGATGTATTCAAGAAGGAGATAGATATATTTCTTAATTCTAAAGGGATCAAGAGATATGGGGAAAAAGCAGGAACAGGGTACTGAGTTAGACGATCAGCCATGATCATTTTGAATGGCGGAGCAGGCCCGAAAGGCCGAATGGCCGACTCTTGCTCCTATTTTCTATGTTTCTATGATAAAGATTTGCTCCCAAGCCTCAGCACTGCCTCCTGCTGGCTGGTGCAGAATGGCAATGGCAGGTCCTGGGACCAGGTTGTCCACTCTCGGTGGTGGAGGCCCGATGGAGAGCCAGATGAGAAGTTTGAGAGGATAAATTTCCTCAGTCAAACACGAGATTTGACTTGTTTTCCGGCGATGGCACTCTCAGGACTTTGAAAAGAGCATCTGAAAAAACTGAACATTTTCTAACTTAGAACTTGAGCAAGAACAAACTGTACTTATAGAATCATAGAAGTTTACAACATGGAAACAGGCCCTTCGGCCCAACATGTCCATGTCGCCCAGTTTATACCACTAAGCTAGTCCCAATTACCTGCACTTGGCCCATATCCCTCTATACCCATCTTACCCATGTAACTGTCCAAATGCTTTTTAAAAGACAAAATTGTACCCGCCTCTACTACTGCCTCTGGCAGCTCGTTCCAGACACTCAACACCCTTTGAGTGAAAAAATTGCCCCTCTGGACCCTTTTGTATCTCTCCCCTCTCACCTTAAATCTATGTCCCCTCGTTATAGACTCCCCTACCTTTGGGAAAAGATTTTGACGATCGACCTTATCTATGCCCCTCATTATTTTATAGACTTGTATAAGATCACCCCTTAACCTCCTACTCTCCAGGGAAAAAAGTCCCAGTCTGTCTAACCTCTCCCTATAAGTCAAACCATCAAGTCCCGGCAGCATCCTAGTAAATCTTTTCTGCACTCTTTCTAGTTTAATAATATCCTTTCTATAATAGGGTGACCAGAACTGTACACAGTACTCCAAGTGTGACCTAACTAATGTCTTGTACAACTTCAACAAGACATCCCAACTCCTGTATTCAATGTTCTGACCAATGAAACCAAGCAAGCCGAATGCCTTCTTCACCACCCTATCCACCTGTGACTCCACTTTCAAGGAGCTATGAACCTGTACTCCTAGATCTCTTTGTTCTATAACTCTCCCCAACGCCCTACCATTAACAGAGTAGGTCCTGGCCCGATTCGATCTCCCAAAATGCATCACCTCACATTTATCTAAATTAAACTCCATCTGCCATTCATCGGCCCACTGGCCCAATTTATCAAGATCCCGTTGCAATCCCAGATAACCTTCTTCACTGTCCACAATGCCACCAATCTTGGTGTCATCTGCAAACTTACTAACCATGCCTCCTAAATTCTCATCCAAATCATTAATATAAATAACAAATAACAGCGGACCCAGCACCGATCCCTGAGGCACACCGCTGGTCACAGGCCTCCAGTTTGAAAAACAACCCTCTACAACCACCCTCTGTCTTCTGTCGTCAATCCAATGTTGTATCCAATTGGCTACCTCACCTTGGATCCCGTGAGATTTAACCTTATATAACAACCTACCATGCGGTACCTTGTCAAAGGCTTTGCTGAAGTCCATGTAGACCACGTCTACTGCACAGCCCTCATCTATCTTCTTGGTTACCCCTTCAAAAAACTCAATCAAATTCGTGAGACATGATTTTCCTCTCACAAAACCATGCTGACTGTTCCTAATTAGTCCCTGCCTCTCCAAATGCCCGTAGATCCTGTCTCTCAGAATACCCTCTAACAACTTACCCACTACAGATGTCAGGCTCACCGGTCTGTAGTTCCCAGGCTTTTCCCTGCCGCCCTTCTTAAACAAAGGCACAACATTTGCTACCCTCCAATCTTCAGGCACCTCACCTGTAGCGGTGGATGATTCAAATATCTCTGCTCGGGGACCCGCAATTTCCTCCCTAACCTCCCATAACGTCCTGGGATACATTTCATCAGGTCCCGGAGATTTATCTACCTTGATGCACGTTAAGACTTCCAGCACCTCCCTCTCTGTAATATGTACACTCCTCAAGACATCACTATTTATTTCCCCAAGTTCCCTAACATCCATGCCTTTCTCAACCGTAAATACCGATGTGAAATATTCATTTAGGATCTCACCCATCTCTTGTGGTTCCGCACATAGATGACCTTGTTGATCCTTCAGAGGCCCTACTCTCTCCCTAGTTACCCTTTTGCCCTTTATGTATTTGTAGAAGCTCTTTGGATTCACCTTTACCTTATCTGCCAAAGCAATCTCATGTCCCCTTTTTGCCCTACTTCTTGGAACAAGAGACACGGGAAAAACTAGTTTAAAGTTATTGAAACATTTTGTAACTGAATTCATTGCTTGTGTGGAAGGCACCAAAGCACTGGGTCACGGAGGGGCCCGGAGGGAGCACTGGGTCACGGAGGGTCACGGAGGGAGCACTGGGTCACGGAGGGAGCACTGGGTCACGGAGGGAGCACTGGGTCACGGAGGGAGCACTGGGTCACGGAGGGAGCACTGGGTCACGGAGGGAGCACTGGGTCACGGAGGGAGCACTGGGTCACGGAGGGAGCACTGGGTCACGGAGGGAGCACTGGGTCACGGAGGGAGCACTGGGTCACAGAGGAGTTCCCAATCCCAGCTGGGCTGTTGGAGGAAGCATTGAGCATTGATGTAAGGAGCTTCTTCAGAAGGGAGTTGGGTATTAAAATAAAATTGGAGAGAGTGTCACCCTGGATCCTTTCTTCATTGCTTCTCTGCTGCCAGTTACACTGGGCACTGAAAGAGGCCCAGGATCAGGGCCTCTGTCCCATTTCATCAGATGTATTTCCATGGTGACTCCCACAGCCCACTATCCTCTGACTATGTCATTCAAGATCAGTAACTTGTAATCCTGGGAGACTATCCTGGTTCTACGCTGCAGTGTGCTGGGAATAATGTCACACTGCACAGACTACAAATTACTCGACAGCCTTCACCTCTGTAGATGTTCAGAGAATCATTTCCACAGGTGCTACGCAATAGGAAGAGCTGTGAATCCTATAGATAAAAAATAATAAATTCTCACAATACTCAGTTAAACATCTGATCAGAGCAATGCCCCACAAGCCAATCAGCAGTGCTATTTACAGACAGCCTGTTAACTGAACCAGACATAAATCAGATCTCGATCTAACCAGGCCTTCACCCTCCACTGCCATGATGCAGAAATACATCTGATGAGATAATGTATGAAAGATACAACAGTTACATAACGTTACCATAATTATCTGTGCAAAGAACCCTGTCTAGTAACCAGCCTCAATATCCAAAATCTCAAACTGAGCACAAAGGGCAGTTCAGGATTTCTGACGTTTATAAAGACAGAGACGGAAACTATACAACACAAGAATCATTATCTGATCACTAATCACCTCTCCGATCCCTAATATCCCTCCCTCCATACAATAGATAACTGGCAAACAGAACGCTCGCTGTTCACCACCAGTATGCAAATGAGAAACAAGAGACGAGGAGCGACCGGCCTCACTTACATAATCTGTCACCAGGAGCATATGATGTGTTGTTACCAATGTACTGAAGGGAACATCACACTCCAACATTGCATCACACACTTCTCGTTTCACACTCCAGAGTTTTTATACCGTCCTTCTCATTGGGATTCCCGAAGCCAGGTATCCGTGAACCAGCTCCCACTGTTATGCCGTTAAATCCATTTTCCATAGCGAGGTCCCAGGTAACTATGGAGAACAGATTTAACAACATTAACACCAGGAGGCAGCTCCTGGGTCCTGGGCTCCGAGAACCAGAATTAAAGCACAAAAAAAGCTTTAATTCATCCCCTCAGACAGCTCCCATCAGCATCTGTGACACTGGTACCCACCAGTACTGTACCCCAGTGTTATACAGTGACAGACCTGTACCCACCAGTACTGTACCCCAGTGTTATACAGTGACAGACCTGTACCCACCAGTACTGTACCCCAGTGTTGTACAGTGACAGACCTGTACCCACCAGTACTGTACCCCAGTGTTGTACAGTGGCAGACCTGTACCCACCAGTACTGTACCCGTGTTGTACAGTGGCAGACCTGTACCCACCAGTACTGTACCCCAGTGTTATACAGTGTCAGACCTGTACCCACCAGGACTGCACCCCAGTGTTATACAGAGACAGACCTGTACCCACCAGTACTGTACCCGTGTTGTACAGTGACAGACCTGTACCCACCAGTACTGTACCCCAGTGTTATACAGTGACAGACCTGTACCCACCAGTACTGTACCCCAGTGTTATACAGTGGCAGACCTGTACCCACCAGTACTGTACCCCAGTATTATACAGTGGCAGACCTGTACCCACCAGTACTGTACCCGTGTTGTACAGTGGCAGACCTGTACCCAAGTGTTATACAGTGACAGACCTGTACCCACCAGTACTGTACCCCAGTGTTATACAGTGGCAGACCTGTACCCACCAGTACTGTACCCCAGTATTATACAGTGGCAGACCTGTACCCACCAGTACTGTACCCGTGTTGTACAGTGGCAGACCTGTACCCACCAGTACTGTACCCCAGTGTTGTACAGTGTCAGACCTGTACCCACCAGGACTGCACCCCAGTGTTATACAGAGACAGACCTGTACCCACCAGTACTGTACCCGTGTTGTACAGTGACAGACCTGTACCCCCCAGTACTGTACCCCAGTGTTATACAGTGACAGACCTGTACCCACCAGTACTGTACCCCAGTGTTATACAGTGACAGACCTGTACCCACCAGTACTATACCCGTGTTGTACAGTGGCAGACCTGTACCCACCAGTACTGTACCCCAGTATTATACAGTGGCAGACCTGTACCCACCAGTACTGTACCCGTGTTGTACAGTGGCAGACCTGTACCCACCAGTACTGTACCCGTGTTGTACAGTGGCAGACCTGTACCCACCAGTACTGTACCCCAGTGTTGTACAGTGGCAGACCTGTACCCACCAGTACTGTACCCTAGTGTTGTACAGTGGCAGACCTGTACCCACCAGTACTGTACCCGTGTTGTGCAGTGGCAGACCTGTACCCACCAGTACTGTACCCGTGTTGTACAGTGTCAGACCTGTACCCACCAGTACTGTACCCCAGTGTTGTACAGTGGCAGACCTGTACCCACCAGTACTGTACCCCAGTATTATACAGTGGCAGACCTGTACCCACCAGTACTGTACCCGTGTTGTACAGTGACAGACCTGTACCCACCAGTACTGTACCCCAGTATTATACAGTGGCAGACCTGTACCCACCAGTACTGTACCCGTGTTGTACAGTGACAGACCTGTACCCACCAGTACTGTACCCCAGTATTATACAGTGGCAGACCTGTACCCCCCAGTACTGTACCCCAGTGTTATACAGTGACAGACCTGTACCCACCAGTACTGTACCCCAGTGTTGTACAGTGGCAGACCTGTACCCACCAGTACTGTACCCCAGTGTTATACAGTGGCAGACCTGTACCCACCAGTACTGTACCCCAGTATTATACAGTGGCAGACCTGTACCCACCAGTACTGTACCCGTGTTGTACAGTGGCAGACCTGTACCCACCAGTACTGTACCCCAGTGTTGTACAGTGGCAGACCTGTACCCACCAGTACTGTACCCCAGTATTATACAGTGGCAGACCTGTACCCACCAGTACTGTACCCCAGTGTTGTACAGTGTCAGACCTGTACCCACCAGGACTGCACCCCAGTGTTATACAGAGACAGACCTGTACCCACCAGTACTGTACCCGTGTTGTACAGTGACAGACCTGTACCCACCAGTACTGTACCCCAGTGTTATACAGTGACAGACCTGTACCCACCAGTACTGTACCCCAGTATTATACAGTGGCAGACCTGTACCCACCAGTACTGTACCCGTGTTGTACAGTGGCAGACCTGTACCCACCAGTACTGTACCCCAGTGTTATACAGTGACAGACCTGTACCCACCAGTACTGTACCCCAGTGTTATACAGTGGCAGACCTGTACCCACCAGTACTGTACCCCAGTATTATACAGTGGCAGACCTGTACCCACCAGTACTGTACCCGTGTTGTACAGTGGCAGACCTGTACCCACCAGTACTGTACCCCAGTGTTATACAGTGACAGACCTGTACCCACCAGTACTGTACCCCAGTGTTATACAGTTCAAAATACTCACTCCAGGCACAACCCAAGTTTCGAGGAACAGGGTCTAGAATAGTACTGCTGGTATTTTTCACATCTTAAGTGGATGTGGCATGAAAATATCAGCACCCCACCGTTACACTTTACTGAAATCCGAGCACAAACAATGACAATGGTCTTAAAACAATTCGGGTAAACTTCAGACAAAACTGATGGGTTATCCAGGGCAATCGGTATCTCTAGAACAGGCATCCACAGTCATTGCCAGAAACAATCCTACTTTTTAATTAGTTCTTGGGATGTGGGGAATACTGGAAAGAAGATATTCGCTGCCTGATCCCTAAGTGCCCTGAGGGCATTAAGAGGCCACCACATAGTGACAGACTGGGTAGGGACGGAGAAGGGCGATGTTACAGAGGTGGAAGCAGACGGGCAGCACAGGATACTGTAACGCCAAGCACTGAGTTGGTCACTGCAGCGACACTGGAAGGACAGCAGCCTGGCACTCTGTGATCGGGGAAATCAATGCAAAATGAGAACGATTAAAAATACTTCTCCAAAAAACACCACACCTTTAGACAGAGAAGAATTGTTTTTATGCATTAAGTTTGGTGTTGCACACGAGCGCCCTCTGACCAGACATGACTTAAGCTCCATACATCGTGGGCAAGATTAGGATACGTTTCACAAGCAACTGAAAAGACATTACTGGTTGTACAACCAACACTAAGGACAGACTTCTGGCAGTAATTTACAAAGCAGTAATCTAATCAGGAAGTGCGGCTCTCATAACCCGCAAAAAGAGCTTAAACAAAGACCAGGCTGAATTACTGCACTAAACTCAGTCTCAATGTGTTATTCATGGTAATATCCAGGCTGCAGCTTACATTTAAAACCTTTCCAACCATTATACGACCTTAGTGCTGATTAGGACAGAGGCAGCGTTATGCAAGTCAAACAACAGATTGGAGCAGCAGGGGACCTGCAAGTACAAAGCACCATCTTCACAGGTACTCGTTAAACACCTCTTTACATCACTCGGCAGGAACTAAGACACCCAGTAATGGAAGACCTGCTGCTGGGCTCAGCGAATCAGTAACTGCACCGTCCAGTGCGGTACTGAACCAGCAAGGTCCCAGACTGCAGCCACAGCCAATGGTGCTCTCAGCCAGGATAGTGGCCTCAGGTTCTGTAGGTTGGGAGGGGTGGGGGGCACAGCCAGTATTCCTGCTCCGGATCATTGTCCAGTGAGACCCGTTGGAAAGTGTGCAAGGTGGGTGTCAGATGAGGGCTGTGCTGCGATGCCCCATGGTAGAATAGCACACTGACTCTCATATGAAGAATGGTCACTAGAGTGAGGTATTACAGGGTGACTGTACCCCAGTGAGAGTCAGCTCCCTCAGCACCGACCCTCCGACAGTGCGGCGCTCCCTCAGCACCGACCCTCCGACAGTGCGGCGCTCCCTCAGCACCGACCCTCCGACAGTGCGGCGCTCCCTCAGCACCGACCCTCCGACAGTGCGGCGCTCCCTCAGCACTGACCCTCCAACAGTGCGGCGCTCCCTCAGCACTGACCCTCCGACAGTGCGGCGCTCCCTCAGCACCGACCCTCCGACAGTGAGGCGCTCCCTCAGCACCGACCCTCCGACAGTGCGGCGCTCCCTCAGCACCGACCCTCCGACAGTGCGGCGCTCCCTCAGCACCGACCCTCCGACAGTGCGGCGCTCCCTCAGCACTGACCCTCCGACAGTGCAGCGCTCCCTTAATAATGCACTGGAGTGTCAGCCTCGATTATGGGCTGAAGGCCTGGAGCGGGACTTGAACCCAGGACCTTCTGACTCAGAGACGAGAGCTGCCACTGAGCCACAGCTGACACAAAGCAGCACAAAACACTTTCGAAATGCATCAGTGCGTTGTGAATATGTCATCAGACCAACAGTGCACAACATCAACAAGTCCCCGATACTTCACTAAGGGTCTCAGAAGTGGGAAGGGGGAGTCGGGGGTGGGGGTGGGGGGGGGGGGGGGGGGCTTGGCAGGGGGGGGGGGTTGGGTTGCAGGGTGGGGGGGGTGCTTGACGTGGACTATGGGGGGGCAGGTGGATGGGTGGCCGGCCTGACATGGGCAATTGGGGGGGAAGTACGGGAGATGAGGGAAGGGGCGGGGTAATGGATGGGGGGGCGGGACGGTAGGAAGGGGTGGGGCGAGGCAGTGGGGAGGGGGTGGGGCGAGGCAGTGGGGAGGGGGTGGGGCGAGGCAGTGGGGAGGGGGTGGGGCGAGGCAGTGGGGAGGGGGTGGGGCGAGGCAGTGGGGAGGGGGAGAGGTGGTGGGCGGGGCAGGTGAATAGAGGGGCGGGGCGATGGAAGAGGACAGGGCTGTGGGTGGGCTGATGGGGAGGGGCGGAGCTGGGGAGGGGTGGTGCAATCAGGTGGTAGGCGGGGCGACGGGGGAGGGGCAGTTGGTGGGCGGGGCAACGGGGAGGGGCAGTTGGTGGGCGGGGCGACGGGGAGGGGCAGTTGGTGGGCGGGGCGACGGGGAGGGGCAGTTGGTGGGCGGGGCGACGGGGAGGGGCAGTTGGTGGGCGGGGCGACGGGGAGGGGCAGTTGGTGGGCGGGGCGACGGGGGAGGGGCAGTTGGTGGGCGGGGCGACGGGGAGGGGCAGTTGGTGGGCGGGGCGACGGGGAGGGGCAGTTGGTGGGCGGGGCGACGGGGAGGGGCAGTTGGTGGGCGGGGCGACGGGGAGGGGCAGTTGGTGGGCGGGGCGACGGGGAGGGGCAGTTGGTGGGCGGGGCGACGGGGGAGGGGCAGTTGGTGGGCGGGGCGACGGGGAGGGGCAGTTGGTGGGCGGGGCGACGGGGAGGGGCAGTTGGTGGGCGGGGCGACGGGGAGGGGCAGTTGGTGGGCGGGGCGACGGGGAGGGGCAGTTGGTGGGCGGGGCGACGGGGAGGGGCAGTTGGTGGGCGGGGCGACGGGGAGGGGCAGTTGGTGGGCGGGGCGACGGGGAGGGGCAGTTGGTGGGCGGGGCGACGGGGAGGGGCAGTTGGTGGGCGGGGCGACAGGGAGGGGCAGTTGGTGGGCGGGGCGACGGGGAGGGGCAGTTGGTGGGCGGGGCGACGGGGAAGGGGCGGGTAGTGGGCGGGGCGACGGGGAGGGGCAGTTGGTGGGCGGGGCG
The DNA here is from genome assembly GCF_035084215.1 of Heptranchias perlo. Lineage (NCBI taxonomy): Eukaryota > Metazoa > Chordata > Chondrichthyes > Hexanchiformes > Hexanchidae > Heptranchias > Heptranchias perlo. The sequence continues at coordinate 28,999,853 of NC_090359.1, read as the reverse complement.
ACGGGGAAGGGGCGGGTAGTGGGCGGGGCGACGGGGAGGGAGAGAGAGGGTGGTGGACGGGGCAACGGGGAGGGGCAGTTGGTGGGCGGGGCGACGGGGAAGGGGCGGGTAGTGGGCGGGGCAACGGGTAGTGGGCGGGGCGACGGGGAGGGACGGGGCAATGGGACGGCTGGCGGGCGGGGCGACAGGGAGGGAGAGAGAGGGTGGTGGATGGGGCAACGGGGAGGGGCGATGGGCGGGTGGTGGGAGGGGCGATGGGCGGGTGGTGGGAGGGGCGATGGGAGGAGGGGCGGGACGATTCTGCAGCTGGGTTTGAGGAGACTCCCCCGCCCCCGCCCTTTTGCCGATGGAAGTGACGGGGCCCCGGGAGCGAGGCCTGAGCCGGAGCAGCGGGCACCGGGCGACTGATGTCCCGCCTCACGGCTCCTGCAGTCCCCCAGCACATTAATGATCATTAACTAGGCCTCAGCCCCCGGCCTCGCGTACACCTCCTCCACTCGCCCAGAATAAACTCCGCCCAACGGGGCCTCAGCCACCACCTCGGGCTCCCCTTTCCCTGTACCGCCGGCAGCTGAGGTAACCCCGGGCCGGAGGAGCCGGCAAACGGCGATAATACCCGGCCGGGCCCCGACCTACCTTCCGGCTTCATGACGGCCGCCATTTTACTTCCGATTGCCATTCGAGCGCTAGGCCGGCAGGTCCCGCCCACCCACCGCGCCCATTGGCCACTGGCACCGCCCGCTTCATGTCTATTGGTTAAACTGACTGTCAATCAAATCACCGGTACACTGCGGCTGGTCGAGGTGACCACCAATTATAATACAGGATGGTCTAAATAGGGATTCTGATTGGACAACCCAGCCGTCAATCAGAAGCCGTGTTCATTTAAATACTGCCTGCTCCCGCCTTGGACAGAATCCGCCAATCACCAATCAATCAATCCGCCAATCACCAATCAATCAATCCGCCAATCACCAATCAATCAATCCGCCAATCACCAATCAATCAATCCGCCAATCACCAATCAATCAATCCGCCAATCACCAATCAATCAATCCGCCAATCACCAATCAATCAATCCGCCAATCACCAATCAATCAATCCGCCAATCACCAATCAATCAATCCGCCAATCACCAATCAATCCGCCAATCACCAATCCGCCAATCACCAATCAATCAATCCGCCAATCACCAATCAATCAATCCGCCAATCACCAATCAATCAATCCGCCAATCACCAATCAATCCGCCAATCACCAATCAATCAATCCGCCAATCACCAATCAATCCACCAATCACCAATCAATCAATCCGCCAATCACCAATCAATCCGCCAATCAATCCGCCAATCACCAATCAATCCGCCAATCACCAATCAATCCGCCAATCAATCAATCCGCCAATCACCAATCAATCCACCAATCAAATCAGTCACCCTCAGTGCCAATCAATCACCAGTGCCAAATCAATCAATAACCAGTGCCAATCATTCACCCACCAGTGCCAATCAATCACCCACCAGTGCCAATCAATCACCCACCAGTGCCAATCACTCACTCACCCTCTGTGCCAATCAATCACCCTTGGTGCCAGTCACCAGTACCAATCACCCACCAGTGCCAATCAATCACCAGTGCCAAATCAATCAATAACCAGTGCCAATCAGTCACCCGCCTGTGCCAATCACCCTCAGTGCCAGTCACCAGTGCCAATCACCCACCAGTGCCAATCACCCACCAGTGCCAAATCAATCAATCACCCTCAGTGTCAATCACCTACCAGTGCCAATCAATCACCCTCGGTGTCAATCATTCAATCACCCTCATTGTCAATCAATCACCCACCAGTGCCAATCAATCACCAGTGCCAATCACCCACCAGTGCCAAATCAATCACCTTCAGTGTCAATCAATCAATCATTCACCTGTGCCAATCAATCACCCACCAGTGCCAATCACCCCTTTTACTTTCAAACAGTAGTCTGCCATTGTAATACTGAGACACACAGTCCTGCAAAGTCTCTACTTAAAAAGGAACAAATTGAAGGGCTATGGGGAAAGTGCAGGGGGGAGTGGGACTAATTGGATAGCTCTTTTAAAGAGCCAGCACAGGCATAATGGGCCAAATGACCTTCTTCTGTGCTGTGTGATTCTAAAGTCCCAGGTTCCATCCGCAGCGTGTGCTGAGTTCAGCTCCAGGGGGTGCTGCAATTGTCCTCAGTACTTCTGACCAGGAGAGGGGAATGGGATGCCTGATCCAGGTCACAATCCAATGACTCCTGCTGGAAAGTGTATGTGTGGGCTTATCAGGTGAAGATAGGAGCCAGCTGTGATGCCCCCATGGTTGAATATCCCACTGACACTCTCTTCACACAAGACTGGCCAGTTGTGGAAGGGCAGAGAAAAAGCCACCTCTTTTGACTTGTATCATAGACAGCACAGCAGGAGGCCATTCGGCCCATCGTGCCTGTGCCGGCTCTTTAAAAGAGCTATCCAATTAGTCCCACTCCCCCCTGCTCTTTCCCCGTAGCCCTGCAAATTTTTCCTCCTTCAAGTATTTATCCAATTCCCTTTTGAAAGTTATTATTGAATCTGCTTCCACCGCCCTTTCAGGCGGCGCATTCCAGATCAGAACAACTCGCTGCATAAAAAAAATTCTCATCTCCCCTCTGGATTTTTTTGCCAATTATCTGAAATCTGTGTCCTCTGGTTAGCAACCCTTCTGCCACTGGAAAGAGTTTCTCCCTATCTACTCTGTCAAAACCCTTCTTGATTTTGAACACCTCTATTAAATCTCTCGGGAACCTTCTTTGCTCCTGTATATAATTCCTGTTTTACAGTTTTCTCCCCTTGTTCGCTCAAAGCATGCGCTGATTGGAGCAAGACTCAGAGTCAGACCTGCCCTGAGCCGAGCCGCATGGTTGTGTGATAGCAAGCTAACATTCAACGCCCCTGTGCTGGCCTCCCTGTTACAAGTTTATACCAAAGGCTTTTTGGAGTCTGCTGTTGCTGTAATCCTGCGATTGCATGTTGTGTTTTCAGGGGAAGTGGACGGGGGATCCCAGGCCTCTGGTAACCCTCCAGAGGCTCCGTAGCTCCAGCCTCAAGGAGGAAATGCCGCTATCTGTGTTGTTATTGGTAATCAGGTTTGTGGATAGTCTCGGTCCAAGTTAAAATCACAGTAACGCAGTTCATTCCTCAGGTTAGTGAGAGTTCGCAGGGAGTGTTCTATTTATAATAGTGCTGTGCCCCTCTTTGTGATTGGTTTGTGGTCTGGTTGCTATATTAACAGGCACAAGAAGTAACTCAACATGGGGATTATGAGCAGAAGGTTCAGAGACATTTTGCAAACTAATTTTCATTTTTTTTAAATGCAGGCCCCAGGCTGTCAGTTTATTTGAGATTTCAGGGATGGTTATATTTTGTGGTTTGAATTGTAAAAGCGAACTTTAAACAAGAGGAGAGCGAGTACAGAGGGCAGCTCAAGACTCAACGGCAGGTCCAGGAAAAAGTGGCATTATATTTCGGCAGAGACCACAGTCATTGTTGAAAGTGCTCACATTTCGAGTGCTCTACCCTCCTTGCACCGACTCCTGCTGGGCAGAGAGTCTGAGATTTGCCAAGAACAACTTGCACTCGTACAGGACCTTAAAGATGCCTCGAGCTCTTTCCGAAAGAGGGGAAAATGGAACAAACAGCAGGAAGGAGTTAGGAGACGTGACTGAAGGCGAGGTTGAAAACTGGGCAAGAGACGTAGCAGGGCTTGTGAACGAAGGCAGGATTTTAATGTCACTTGTGATAGGGCTCTGTTGTTGGGGACATAACCTACCCTGGGTCCAAAGGTACATGGTATCAATTCCAATAACACTGGCAGAGTGGCAGCTTCCTAGTTCGGTGAGAAGTTGTGTCACAGATTGTGAAATGTCAGTTATAGTCTTCCGATATGTTCAATATCAAAGCTGGACCCAGAACACAATGCTTTTCATTTTGTGACTTTACTCAAACAGCATAAATGGCACCGAAGAAAATTAATTTACAATTCACAGTAAGCCAAAAGTAAAGATTGGCAAAACAACTGAACTTCAAACTATGGGAGTACTGGGCACACAGCACAGGGGCCGGGGGTACAGGGCACACAGCACAGGGGCCGGGGGTACCGGGCACACAGCACAGGGGCCGGGGGTACCGGGCACACAGCACAGGGGCCGGGGGTACCGGGCACACAGCACAGGGGCCGGGGGTACAGGGCACACAGCACAGGGGCCGGGGGTACCGGGCACACAGCACAGGGGCCGGGGGTACCGGGCACACAGCACAGGGGCCGGGGGTACCGGGCACACAGCACAGGGGCCGGGGGTACCGGGCACACAGCACAGGGGCCGGGGGTACCGGGCACACAGCACAGGGGCCGGGGGTACCGGGCACACAGCACAGGGGCCGGGGGTACCGGGCACACAGCACAGGGGCCGGGGGTACCGGGCACACAGCACAGGGGCCGGGGGTACCGGGCACACAGCACAGGGGCCGGGGGTACCGGGCACACAGCACAGGGGCCGGGGGTACCGGGCACACAGCACAGGGGCCGGGGGTACCGGGCACACAGCACAGGGGCCGGGGGTACCGGGCACACAGCACAGGGGCCGGGGGTACCGGGCACACAGCACAGGGGCCGGGGGTACCGGGCACACAGCACAGGGGCCGGGGGTACCGGGCACACTGCACAGGGGCCGGGGGTACCGGGCACACAGCACAGGGGCCGGGAGTACTGGGCACACAGCACAGGGGCCGGGAGTACTGGGCACACAGCACAGGGGCCGGGAGTACCGGGCACACAGCACAGGGGCTGTGTATAACACTTCTTTTAACTTCAAACTTAAACTTTAAATATTGTTCAGTCCTTATAGTGAGTGTGGGCACAATATTCCACAGAGGCAATAATCCCAGCTAGCACCGTCCCCTTTTGTCACAGACACTGGCTGATTTTCCATCCACAGCCCTGGAGCAATGAGGCCAATAGTAGGGCTGAAAGTCATCACAGGGCGAGAGTGAATCCTGGGACTTCCCTAACTGTCAGGGTTCAGCACCAGATCAGACGGTGCACAAACCAACACGATCATCCAGCACACGTTTCACACTTGGCCAAACAAATAGTAATGAAGTCAATAAATAGATCAATAAATCGCTAACAAGCTGCTGCTGGCCCTTGGCCTGGCCGATCAATCACTCCTCAGAGCGATAGTTCACGTCCCAGAAGCCGCTGTCCTCCTGCACTGGCTCCATCAGGAACTGGAAGGGCTGATGGTTCTCCTCAGCTTCAGTCTTATAATAAGCCGTATACGGGGCGTCCGGCTGAGCAAGGCGCTGCTCCAGAAACCCCACATTCCATCGGGGCTGGAAAAACTGAAGAGAATATCTCAATCTACCTCTTATTATAAACCGCATTTCACAAAACAGATTATCAACAACGGAAAAACCGTCACAAAAATAATGGCTGAAAAATTCAAGAAAACCCAGAAAATTCTGGAAATACAAAGAAAGTCCAACAGAATATGGAGCAGAAAAGGCTAGGTTCATGTTTCAGGTCAAGAATCTTCATCAGAACTGACCAAAAACTGAACTTGTCTTTTCTTTTTTTTATTAAAACCAACAACACTCCCAGGGCAGGTACAAGAGGGAAATTCATTGAGGTTAAACGTCTCCTCCAAAAGACAGCACTCTGTCAGTGCAGCGCTCCCCTCAGTACTGACCCTCCGACAGTGCAGCACTCCCTCAGTACTGACCCTCTGACAGTGCGGCCTCCCCTCAGTACTGACCCTCCGACAGTGCAGCGCTCCCTCAGTACTGACCCTCCGACAGTGCAGCGCTCCCTCAGTACGGACCCTTCGACAGTGCAACACTCCCTCAGTACTGACCCTCCGACAGTGCAGCGCTCCCTCAGTACTGACCCTCCAACAGTGCAGCGCTCCCTCAGTACCGCCCCTCCGACAGTGCAGCGCTCCCTCAGTACTGCCCCTCCGACAGTGCAGCGCTCCCTCAGTACTGCCCCTCCGACAGTGCAGCGCTCCCTCAGTACTGACCCTCCGACAGTGCAGCGCTCCCTCAGTACTGCCCCTCCGACAGTGCAGTGCTCCCTCAGTACTGCCCCTCCGACAGTGCAGCCCTCCCTCGGTACTGCCCCTCCGACAGTGCAGCGCTCCCTCAGTACCGCCCCTCCGACAGTGCAGCGTTCCCTCAGTACCGCCCCTCCGACAGTGCAGCCCTCCCTCAGTACCACACTGTACTGTGCTCAAGTTTATGGAGTGGGGCTTGAACCCACAACCCCACGTGTGGACTGTCTGATCGGCTGTTGTTATAACTGTAAACTGAATCCCATCCCTGTGAAGAACAGACTTTACCAGCTCTCTGTCTTCCAGGTCAGTGTTGTTTGTGAAGTCCACGATGCTGGTACTGTGCGTGGGTTGCTGGTCTGGATTAACGATCACTGGTTCCTCATCGTCCGATGTCAGGCACTGCGATCTGCTCATCCCCCATTTCAGAGCCTTCAGCCTAAGGACACAACAGGCTGCAGGTGAGTCAGTGCCATCGCGCAGCATGATTCCCTCTAACTTTTTTCAAAGATATTTTCATGCATTTCATGGTCCCACAAACTGTCTGAGTGTCTCAGAGCCTTAGAGAGGGGAGACTGTCATCCCAGTCATCTGGACTGGACTCAAACCCGCCTCCAACAGTGAAAGGAGGCTCCACAAAGCACACTGCCTCGTGAGTGAGATATCAGAGAGCTGCTTCCTGTAAAGGAGGGAGAATACCCCAAGGGAAAAATAATGTACACAAACTCGTCCTCAGACACAATCGCTTTACCCCCACCCCAGAGCTCAGCTTTTTCACCCATCAAGTTGAGGAAAGTCAGCATGGTGGGGGAGGGGAAACGTGGGGGAGGGGAATCACTCGGGAAGAAGGCGGCTGCGATTTCTTACTGATCGATGTCGGACTGTCTCCTCTTCAGCTCCTCCAGGTGATAGATCACTGCCATGACGCGCCTCTCACCGGCTGCCCTCCTTCTGCCTTTCCCTTTGCCATACAGTTCTCTTGGTGAAGGAAGTCTCTCCAACTTCCTAGCAGAGGTGGGTCTCCTGATATCCTGTTTAGCATTTGGTCTCAGGGCAGCCTGACCACTGAGCTGGAGAGAGAGAGAGAGAGAGAGAGAGAAATAGCTGCAAGTAGCTTTAAAAAATCCCTTACGCAAATAGACAGTCAGGTTCCCCCCCCCACAGTGGGGGACTTTGTGACCCCCCCCAGTGGGGGACTTTGTGACCCCCCTCCCCAAGTCCAGATCATCTTTAAATCTTGAGAAGAGCAACGTTCCCCACACTGACCCCCGGTGGAGATCACTGTACACGTCCGACAAGACCCCTCTCCCAAAATCTCCTTACGTTGCTTCCTGTCAAATTTTGCTTGATTTACGCTCCTGTGAGGATATTTTACTACGTTAAAGGCGCTATATAAATGCAAATCGTTATTTGCAGTGACCTCCAGTGCCGCGGGCTCATGTCGCTGCCCCCAAGGTGATGTTTGCAGCATTGAAGAAACGTTCTCTGTAGCACTGGGACTGCAGAGTGCACTCTCCCCCTCTCTTACCCCCACCCACAGCGACACAAAGACTGCTCCACACAGACACAGCAGCTAAACCCATCCTCACCCCCTCATCCCACCCCCTCATCCCACCCCCTCATCCCACCCTCCTCACTCACCCCTCCCCACCCACCTCACTCACCCCCTCTTCCCACCCATCCTCACCCCTCCCCACCCACCCCCTCTTCCCACCCTCCTCACTCACCCCTCCACCCCTTCATCCTACCCCACTCACCCACCCCCTCATCCCACCCCCCACCCTCTCCACTCACCCCCATCCCCCTCAGCCTCCTCATCCCACCCTCCTCACCCCCACCCATCCACCCTCATCCCCTCACCCCCACCCCATTCACCCACCCCTCCACCCTGTCATCCCACCCCTCTCAGTCCCCCCACCCTCACCACTCACCCACCCCTCCACCCCCTCAGCCCACCCTCACCCCCTCCTCCCTCATCCCACCACCCCCTCACCCCTCCCCACCTCATCCCACTCACCCACCCCTCCACCTCACCCCACCCCCTCCTCAACCCCACCCCCACCCCCTCAGCCCCCCTCTCTTCATTGAAACATTCTAATGAAGTCTGAGCGATGTTACGTACCAATCTTGGGGGGGCCTCTTCATACATTTCCATCCAATGAGGGCTGTAAAACCGAACAAATGGGAATTAGAGAGGCTCCTTTACAGAAAGGGGTAACAGCGCATTTCACAAACGGACATCAATCTACGGGGGAAACACTTTCCAGGTAAAGAACTCTCTGTTCACTCTGCCGCCCTCCTGAAGGTGCTGGGGACAGAATCCATGGGTCCAAGCTACTCTCCGGTACCCCACCCAACGGACCCGAGACCCTCTCATAGAATTTACAGCACAGGAGGGCACTCAGCCCCTTGTGCCTGGGTCAGCCTAGACAGTGAGTTTAACCCAGCTATTCGAAAGTGGGGGGCATCACATGCAAGGCTGGCCCTGTCCTCACAGCACACACCTCCCCGTCACTGACTGGGACAGCAATCTAGGCTCCTCCCCAACCCAGGGGAGTGGGGCTAACTGTAGTGTCTGTGACCCTGTCCCAGCTAAGTACAGACCCGAAGGCTGGTGGTGGGGGGGCCGGTGAGATATCTTCCTGCTCCACATGGTCTAGTCCCACCACACACGGTGCAGTTACCCACTACAGCCCGGCTCGTTAAAGTACCTGTCCTCTTCCTTCACTCTACCTCTGCCAGCCACCGATGGGGAGGAGTAAGAGCCCCATCCCAGAGCTCACCACCATCACTGGCCTGCTCGCCTCTCCCCGGACTCCTTTCCTGCACGGAAATTCCCACCTTTCCACTCCAGGTCCATCTACCTTCAGGATCGGAGAGCTGGGGGGGCTGGAGACCAGGGTGCAGGTCAATGGGGGATACACGGCTGCACTCTGCTCAGGGGAGCCTGTTACACATTTCTTAAATGTCCCACTCCACAGACTCTCGTTGCTCCATCAGAGCCGACTTGCGAGAGATCAAACGTGTACCCCTTCACTGTATCCAGGTGTGTTGTTCTAGTTACCCTGCCTGCTGGACTTGATTCATGGGGTCTGTCGAACAGGCCCACTCCTCGACAGCGGGCGAAGACCGTAGCCTGCTTTCAGCTTCAGCTTTGTATCTGCTCACCGTCTTCGACCGTCTGTAATGGGTCATAAATAAACACAAATAAACACACACAAACACACGCACTCTCGCAGTTCCACAGGGGCAGACTAGACACCCTGCTGCTCCCAAACCCAAATAATCAGTGTTCAGGTGGGAGCCCAGACAGTGTTCATAGGCTATTGTACCACGAGAGACATCGCAGGCCAGCCTGATCCTGTCTAAACACACGTGCTAGCGCACACAGACACATACACGCACCCACACACACACCGACGCACACAGACACATACACGCACCCACACACACACCGACACACACACACAGACGCACACCCACAGACGCACACCCACAGACGCACACCCACACACATATACGCACCCATGCAGACGCGCACACACAAGCGCAGGCGCACGCAGACACACGCACACACACGCAGACACACACACACGCAGACACACACACACGCAGACACACACACACGCAGACACACACACACGCAGACATATACACTGTAGAAGTCCTGTCCAGTGACCAGCAGTAGAATCCCATGGCAGAAACACCTCATTTTGTTTGAGCAGAATCCTAAACCTCCAGAGTAAAACGATATTTTAATTTTCCCATTTTTAGCCCACATATCCTCACAGCTCACTCAACGTGCCGTCCTTGGCAATAAATGGAATCTAATCTAATACAGCAGTTCTCAAAACCTCACCGCCAACTCCACCAACAAAGCCTCAGCCTCTCCAGGACACTGACTCCCGTCTCCCTTCTCTCTCCTCCTTCCCTTCTATCTCTCTTGCTCTCTGCACCCTCCCTCTTTCTCCATTCCATCTTTTTCTCCCCTCCATCTCTCTCACTCTCTCTCCTCCTTCACTTCCACCTCAATCTCTCTCTTTACACCCACTTTTGATTCTCTCTTCCTCTTTTCACATACCCCGATAATGGTAATTTTATTAATCATGAACATTTATTGTTTACGATGATCTAATGTGTCCATTTACACTCTGTGCATATTCTGCATCTGTATACTTCCACATACAGGCAATCATTTACAATTTAAGAAACAACTTGCATTCAAAGAAATAACTTGCTTTTATACAGCACCTTTCATTCTCAGGGTGTCCCAAAGCACTTCACAGGCAATGAATTAGTTTTGAAGTGTAGTCACTGTTCTAATGTGAGCAGATACGACAGGTAATTAGTGCACAGAAAGGTCCCAGAAACAGCAAGTTATTGGTTCAATGCCAAATATTGGCCAGGATGCCCCCTGCTCTTCTTCGAAATAGTGGCTGTGGGATCTTTAACGTCCACCTGAGGGGGCAGACGGGGCCTCAGTGCGGCGCTCCCTCAGTGCTGACCCTCCGACAGTGCTGCCCCTCCCTCCGACAGTGCTGCCCCTCCCTCCGACAGTGCTGCCCCTCCCTCCGACAGTGCTGCCCCTCCCTCCGACAGTGCTGCCCCTCCCTCCGACAGTGCTGCCCCTCCCTCCGACAGTGCTGCCCCTCCCTCCGACAGTGCGGCGCTCCCTCAGTGCTGCCTCTCCGACAGTGCGGCGCTCCCTCAGTACTGACCCTCCGACAGTGCGGCGCTCCCTCAGTACTGACCCTCCGACAGTGCGGCGCTCCCTCAGCACTGCCCCTCCGACAGTGCGGCGCTCCCTCAGCGCTGCCTCTCCGACAGTGCGGCGCTCCCTCAGTACTGACCCTCCGACAGTGCGGCGCTCCCTCAGTACTGACCCTCCGACAGTGCGGCGCTCCCTCAGTACTGACCCTCCGACAGTGCGGCGCTCCCTCAGTGCTGCCTCTCCGACAGTGCGGCGCTCCCTCAGTACTGACCCTCCGACAGTGCGGCGCTCCCTCAGTACTGACCCTCCGACAGTGCGGCGCTCCCTCAGTACCGACCCTCCGACAGTGCGGCGCTCCCTCAGTGCTGCCTCTCCGACAGTGCGGCGCTCCCTCAGTACTGACCCTCCGACAGTGCGGCGCTCCCTCAGTACTGACCCTCCGACAGTGCGGCGCTCCCTCAGTACTGACCCTCCGACAGTGCTGCCCCTCCCTCAGTACTGACCCTCCGACAGTGCTGCCCCTCCCTCCGACAGTGCTGCCCCTCCCTCAGTACTGACCCTCCGACAGTGCGGCACTCCCTCAGTACTGACCCTCCGACAGTGCGGCGCTCCCTCAGTACTGACCCTCCGACAGTGCGGCGCTCCCTCAGTACTGACCCTCCGACAGTGCGGCGCTCCCTCAGCACTGCCCCTCCGACAGTGCGGCGCTCCCTCAGCGCTGACCCTCCGACAGTGCGGCGCTCCCTCAGCGCTGACCCTCCGACAGTGCGGCGCTCCCTCAGCGCTGACCCTCCGACAGTGCGGCGCTCCCTCAGCGCTGACCCTCCGACAGTGCGGCGCTCCCTCAGTGCTGACCCTCCGACAGTGCGGCGCTCCCTCAGCGCTGACCCTCCGACAGTGCGGCGCTCCCTCAGCGCTGACCCTCCGACAGTGCGGCGCTCCCTCAGCGCTGACCCTCCGACAGTGCGGCGCTCCCTCAGCGCTGACCCTCCGACAGTGCGGCGCTCCCTCAGTGCTGACCCTCCGACAGTGCGGCGCTCCCTCAGTGCTGACCCTCCGACAGTGCGGCGCTCCCTCAGTGCTGACCCTCCGACAGTGCTGACCCTCCGACAGTGCTGACCCTCCGACAGTGCTGACCCTCCGACAGTGCTGACCCTCCGACAGTGCGGCGCTCCCTCAGTGCTACCAGTAGGAGTGTCCGCCTGGATTTTGTGCTCAAGTCTCTGGAGTGGGGCTCAAACCCACGACCTTGTGACTCAGAGGCAAGAGAGAGAGAGAGAGAGAGAGAGAGAGCTCCCCACTGAGTCAAAGAGAAGGGGAACTTGTGCTAAAAAGTACAGTCTGATTATTAATGGTATACACTGTCCCCCAGTCAGGAACCCACACTGCCTTCCATCGCAATCAGGAGCAGGAACCCGGGGTCACTGGACAGTGATCGGGAGCAGGAACCCGGGCTGATTTCCCCTCTCTCTAACCCCGGGGTCACTGGACAGTGATCGGGAGCAGGAACCCGGGCTGATTTCCCCCCTCTCTCTAACCCCAGGGGTCACTGGACAGTGATCAGGAGCAGGAACCCTGGCTGATTTCCCCTCTCTCTAACCCCGGGGTCACTGGACAGTGATCAGGAGCAGGAACCCTGGCTGATTTCCCCTCTCTCTAACCCCGGGGTCACTGGACAGTGATCAGGAGCAGGAACCCGGGCTGATTTCCCCCTCTCTCTAACCCCGGGGTCACTGGACAGTGATCGGGAGCAGGAACCCGGGCTGATTTCCCCCTCTCTCTATCCCAGGGGACACTGGACAGTGATCAGGAGCAGGAACCCGGGCTGATTTCCCCCTCTCTCTATCCCAGGGGTCACTGGACAGTGATCGGGAGCAGGAACCCGGGCTGATTTCCCCCTCTCTCTATCCCAGGGGTCACTGGACAGTGATCGGGAGCAGGAACCTGGGCTGATTTCCCCTCTCTCTAACCCCGGGGTCACTGGACAGTGATCAGGAGCAGGAACCCTGGCTGATTTCCCCCCTCTCTCTAACCCCGGGGTCACTGGACAGTGATCAGGAGCAGGAACCCGGGCCAATATTACCTCTCTCTAACCCAGTTTACTGTTGACCAGCTGAGCTCAGGTAGCAGCAGAGCAGGTACCTGAAAATGTCTGATCTCACTGACCCCTTTACTGGGCGGTGCATTCACCCACCGAGACATCTGCACAGCCACCAATATTGCCTGTCCGGATAAATACAGAAGGAATAACTCACGTTACAAACGGTATGAAATTCTCAACATCCTCATCTTCAAGGCTGCCTTGAAGACTCCATGGTGTTTTGAATTGCTGACTCATCACAGCTGCTTATAAACAGAAGAAACAAAAATTAACTTTGCAGAAAAGAGTGAGCAAAGCACAAATGGGTAGAGTGAGATAGTGAGGAATTGAAAGAGAGAGACAGAGAGAAAGAAAGGTTGAGAGAGTGAAAGAGAGGAAGACAAACAGAGACCAAAGTGAGAGGCAGTAAGAGACTGAGAGACAAACGGAGCAAGTGAGAAAGATTTGAGAGACAAAATGAGAGAATCAGAGAGAGAGACACACACACAGGCAGAGGGAGAGAGACAAAAACAGAGGGAGAGATGGACAGAGAGAGAGAGTGGGAGGGACAGAGAGAGTCAGACTAAAGAACAGAGAGCTAGAGACAATGAGCAAGTGATAGCGAGACAAGGAAAGGGACAGACAGCGAGAGACAGACAAAGCGAGAGAGAGACACGGAGCGAGGGAGACTGAGTGAAAACAAGAGAGCGAATGATAGACACAGAAAGGGGGAGAAAGTCAGATGCCAAGAAAGAGGAGGCACAGCAAAAGTGACAAAGCCAGCAATAAGAGAAGTGATAGAGAACGTGAGGGACAGAGAGGGAAGAGCAAGACAGCAAGGTACAAACCTGGCGAGAGAGATTTGGGGGATCTCGCCAGCAGACCCCAGCCAAACAGTGCTCAGAATCCCAGACCCTGAACCCAGACCTCCACTAGACAAGCTCCACGGCGAGATCAGTGGCCAGGTGCTGACACAGACGTCTATCAGCCAGACTGCCGCCAACTGGAGCCCCACCATCCAGCCTGTAGGCCTCAGACCAGAACTTCCACTGGCCAGACCCCAAGCCCGAGACCCTCTACTCCAGATCTCCACCAGCCAGCCAACTGCTTCAAACTGACCAGATCTGGACCCAGAACTCCCTCCCAGGCCCAAACACGACTGCTATCCAGCCAATCCCCGATTCTTCCTTGTTCTGTCACCTTGCCCAGGCCCCTCAGTGTCCGACTGCCCTCTCCTGATCTTGAAGTATTTTCTTATCATCGTCAATGCTGGTCACTCCTCAACCATCACCTGGCCCCAATTTCCTCCACTCTCAAGGTCCTGAATTCTATTGATCACCATCAATAATCACCGGTCACCCAGTCACCACCGGTCAGTCAATAACCACCGGTCACCCAGTCATCACCGGTCACCCAGTCACCACAATCACTCAATAACCACCGGTCACCCAGTCACCACCGGTCACTCAATAACCACCGGTCACCCAGTCACCACCGGTCAGTCAATAATCACCGGTCACCCAGTCACCACAATCACTCAATAACCACCGGTCACCCAGTCACCACCGGTCACTCAATAACCACCGGTCACCCAGTCACCACCGGTCAGTCAATAATCACCGGTCACCCAGTCACCACAATCACTCAATAACCACCGGTCACCCAGTCACCACAATCACTCAATAATCACCGGTCACCCAGTCACCACCGGTCACTCAGTCACCACAATCACTCAATAACCACCGGTCACCCAGTCACCACCGGTCACCCAGTCACCACAATCACTCAATAATCACCGGTCACCCAGTCACCACCGGTCACTCAATAATCACCGGTCACCCAGTCACCACAATCACTCAATAATCACCGGTCACCCAGTCACCACAATCACTCAATAATCACCGGTCACCATTTGGCCTCCATTTTCCCACCAAACACAATTGATCGGAAAAAGATGAGTTGCTGCATTAAAATATCATCAGGAGGCTGAAGCTCGGGCCTCGGGCCTCGGGCCTCGGGCCTCGGGCCTCGGGCCTCGGGCCTCGGGCCCCCGCTCCCCGCCCCCCCCCCCGGGCCCCCGCTCCCCGCTCCCCGCCCCCCCCCCCCGCTCCCCGCCCCCCCCCCCCGCTCCCCGCCCCCCCCCCCCCCCGCTCCCCGCCCCCCCCCGGGCCCCCTGCTCCCCGCCCCCCCCCGGGCCCCCTGCTCCCCGCCCCGCGCCGCCCACCCCCCGGGCCCCCTGCTCCCCGCCCCCCCGGGCCCCCGCCCACCTGCCGCTGTCGGGCCGCCTGATGGAAACCGGCACCGGGCCTGACTTCCGCCCGCCGTACGGCAAACAACAACCGTACTTCCGGCTCTGTGTACGGCAAGGAAGGGAGACCTGTCAATCAAAGCACCGACCTGTCAATCAAAGCACCGACCTGTCAATCAAAGCACCGACCTGTCAATCAAAGCACCGACCTGTCAATCAAAGCACCGGTCCCGGGAGTGAGCGCTCCCGAGGGTGCAGCATTGAGAGGGATAGAAGGAGGCCATTCGGCCCATCGAGCACATTAATTTTTAATTTTTAGAAAGATTGCAACAGTCACTGAAGATAAAAATAAGAGGAAGTTTGATAAATGCAGAACAATCCTTAAATGTTTTGCACTTTCATCTAACCGCCCAAAATGTAAATTTGTAAAATATTCAGACAATTCGAGAAGCCGAGTTCACTCTTTAACCCTGGGATTTTTTTGGGCTCTTTAATTGTTGCACAAACGGAACACAATAGACAGGATCGGGAGCCTTATTTTAAGGGCCAGGATTTCTGCTCCATTCAGCAGTGCCACCCACAATATCCCCCCGTTTCCTCTCCCGCACACACCCAGCCGCTGCACCTCGCAGCCAGGCCTTTCCTCCAGGTGCATCCGGCCCCTGCAGCCTCCTTAAAGCGACAATGTCACCGATTTGCAGCAATCTGTCTCAAACAATACCACAGCTTCACTTCTCCAATCAACCCTTCCCAGCTCAACAGTGGCCAGGCACGGGGATGGCATTAGTGCCACATCCCACTGATTACTTCCCACACCGCTGGTGCTGCACTGGTTATTTTTAAAAATCTTTCCTCACCTCCTCTCCTAAGGCACAGTCGTGACTTTGACCTCTTGAAGCAGGGGCCCCGACCCACACCCAACAGATCGACGGCAGCTTGGGCCCAGATTTCAAGTAGCCCGGTGGAATTATGGGGTTAGCCGGCATGGGCTCGATGGGCCGAATGGCCTCCTTCTGAGCCGAAACCATTCTATGATCCCACGATTCTAACCCCAGGCCCAATGGGATATGAAGAAGCTTCTCTCCTTAAAGAAGCAACAGCACCAGAGTTCATGGACGGGGCCGATGACCCAGACTGAGCAGCAGTCCCCGGTCTCTTGGGCTGGAAGCTCCCGGAATGACCAAGTACCCAAGTCCAGCCAGAACGTCATGACAACAACAACTTGCATTTATAAAGTGCCTTTAGCGCAGTAAAACAATGGCATCAACCATCTGCGTGTTGTTCGTGTCACCCCTGGACCCTGGAACCTGACCCTAATGTTACCATCGTCAGGGTTTGAAACAGACATGTGGGATGTCCAGAAATGTCTACAGTGTGAGTAGCACCAATCATCTGAAATTTCAATTAAAATCCACTCTTCCCACTCTCTTGCTCAGGATGTGGAGATTTCAATTAGTCAGGAAGCTTTTCAATTAACTTTCATCAGCAGAAAAGCAGCCTCAGAACTGGAATCACAAACTCAGCCGGCCCCGTCCCCTCAATCACCAGTGTTTGCAACGCTGCCCTGAGGCTAATCGCATCATTCCAGCAGAGGTCAGCTCCCTCTGTACAGACCAGGTCCAGGATTCAATCTGGGGTCATGCTGACGTGTGGGTCAGTACCACAATGGGCCATTGGTCACTCCTGCTCTCGGTCAGTACCACACTGGGCCATCGGTCACTCCTCCTGTGGGTCAATACCACAATGGGCCATCGGTCACTCCTCCTGCTCTTGGTCAGTACCACAATGGGCTATCGGTCACTCCTCCTGTTGGTCAGTACCACACTGTGCCATTGGTCACTCCTGCTCTTGGTCAATATTGCACTGGGCCATCGGTCAGTACCACACTGCGCCATTGGTCACTCCTGCTCTTGGTCAGTACCACAATGGGCCATCGGTCACTCCCCCTGTGGGTCAGTATCACGCTGGGCCATCGGTCACTCCTCCTGTGGGTCAGGACCACAATGGGCCATCGGTCACTCCTCCTGTGGGTCAGTACCACAATGGGCCATCGGTCATTCCCCCTGTGGGTCAGTATCACGCTGGGCCATCGGTCACTCCTCCTGTGGGTCAGTACCGCACTGGGTCATTGGTCACTCCTCCTGTGGGTCAGCACCACAATTGGTCATCGGTCACTCCTCCCGTGGGTCAGTACCACACTGGGTCATCGGTCACTCCTCCTGTGGGTCAGTATCACACTGGGTCATCGGTCACTCCTCCTGTGGGTCAGTACCACAATGGGCTATCGGTCACTCCTCCTGTGGGTCAGTACCACAATGGGCTATCGGTCACTCCTCCTGTGGGTCAGTACCACAATGGGCCATCGGTCACTCCTCCTGTGGGTCAGTACCACAATGGGCCATCGGTCACTCCTCCTGTGGGTCAATATCGCACTGGGTCATCGGTCACTCCTCCTGTGGGTCAGTATCACACTGGGTCATCGGTCACTCCTCCTGTGGGTCAGTATCACACTGGGTCATCGGTCACTCCTCCTGTGGGTCAGTACCACAATTGGTCATCGGTCACTCCTCCTGTGGGTCAGTACCACAATGGGCCATCGGTCACTCCTCCCGTGGGTCAGTACCACAATGGGCCATCGGTCACTCCTCCTGTGGGTCAGTATCACGCTGGGCCATCGGTCACTCCTCCTGTGGGTCAGTATCACGCTGGGCCATCGGTCACTCCTCCTGTGGGTCAGTATCGCACTGGGTCATCGGTCACTCCTCCTGTGGGTCAGTATCACGCTGGGCCATCGGTCACTCCCCCTGTGGGTCAGTATCACACTGGGCCATCGGTCATTCCCCCTGTGGGTCAGTACCGCACTGGGCCATCGGTCACTCCTCCTGTGGGTCAGTATCATGCTGGGCCATCGGTCACTCCTCCTGTGGGTCAGTATCACACTGGGTCATCGGTCACTCCTCCTGTGGGTCTGAACAGAATTTCCTTTTC
The DNA here is from genome assembly GCF_035084215.1 of Heptranchias perlo. Lineage (NCBI taxonomy): Eukaryota > Metazoa > Chordata > Chondrichthyes > Hexanchiformes > Hexanchidae > Heptranchias > Heptranchias perlo. The sequence continues at coordinate 28,981,719 of NC_090359.1, read as the reverse complement.
CACTGGGCCAGAGGATAACAAGAGACCATGTGATTCTGAAATCCTGATAAATTCCTCAGCCCCTCCTTTAGTGACCAGTCAGACTGCAGCCTGCAAACCGTGAAGAGCAGCTCACACACTCCTGCTGGAAAATGCACCTGTGTGGATATTGGAAGAGAACAGGAACTGGCTGAGCTGTGATGCCTTTGTTGTCGACCAGCCTGGTAACGCACAGCGTCTGCACTCATTGGGGTAGAATGGACCAGTTGCTGGGGTGAGGGGGATTGAGAAACCAGAGACTGCGACAGATTCCCTAATCCAAAAGTAGATCAAAGCTGTGATGGAAATTCAGCCCGTCACTGGTGAGAGGGCTCAGTCCCGGCCTCTCACCTCCGGGGGCAGGATTTTAACAACAAAATTCCCATTTGAAATTGGCATAAAGAAAGAGATGGATTTTAATCAAAGGTTTATCCTTCTCTCCCCGTCTCACCGTCTGTCACCACATCCGTCTCGCCATCCGTCACCACATCCGTCTTGCCATCCATCCGTCTCACCATCCGTCTCCCCATCCATCCATCTCTCCATCCGCCTCGCCATCCATCTGTCTCCCCGTCCGTCTCACTGTCCTTCTCACCATCCGTCTCCCCATTTATCCGTCTCGCCATCCATCTCCCCATCTGTCTTACCATCCATCTCATCTTCCATCTCCCCATCCATCCATCTCGCCATCCGCCTCGCCATCCGCCTCCCCATTTATCCATCTCACCATCCGCCTCGCCATCCATCCGTCTCCCCATCTGTCTTACCATCTGTCTCATCTTCCATCTCCCTATCCTTCCATCTCCCCATCCGTCACCATATCCGTCTCCCCATCCATCCGCCTCGCCATCCATCCCTCTCCCCATCCATCCGTCTCCCCATCCATCCGTCTCCCCATCCATCCGTCTCCCCATCCGTCTTACCGAGCATCTCACCTTCCCTCTCCCCATCCATCCATCTCCCCATCCATCTCCCCATCCGTCTCCCCATCCGTCTCCCCATCCGTCTCCCCATCCGTCTCCCCATCCGTCTCCCTATCCGTCTTACCAAGCATCTCACCTTCCCTCTCCCCATCCATCCATCTCCCCACCTGTCTCCTCATCCTTATTAAGGGATATGAGGACAGGTGGGAAAGTGGAGTTGAGGTCAAAGATCAGCCATGAACTTATTGAATGGCGGAGCAGGCTCGAGCGGCCGTACAGCCTACTCCTGCTCCGATTTCTCATGTTCATCCATCTCCCGATCCACCTCGCCTTCCGTCTCGCCATCTCTCTCCTCATCTGTCTCGACATCCATGTCTCTGTCCAACCATACATGTATCCATCGCGCCATCCAATCTACTCTCCCCATCATCCATCCATCTTACCATCTGTCCATCTCTCCACACATACATTTCTCCATCCATCCATATGTCCATCCTTCCATCCAAACATCTATCTCTTACAATCATCACCCAGCTATCATTCCCTTGCTCTATCTGTCTATCATTCAGCCGATCTATCCACCCATCTACCTATTTATCTATCTCTTTCTAAATCTATCCAAATATCTATCTGTTGCTCTGTCTGTCTATCCAACTACCTGTCCATTTACCCATCCAGCCATCTATCAGTCTCTGTGTGCCTGTCTGTTTTTAAACTCATTATTTTACTAAACTAAGAAGTGATTTAGCAAAAGTGGACTGGAAACAGCTACTTGAAGGTAAATCAGTGTCAGAGCAGTGGGAGGCATTCAAGGGGGAGATTCAAGGGGTTCAGAGTAAACATGTTCCCACAAAGAAAAAGGGTGGGTCTGTCAAATCTAGAGCCCCCTGGATGACAAGGAGCATACAGGGTAAGATAACATAGGAACATAGGAACAGGAGTAGGCCATTCAGCCCCTCGTTCCTGCTCCACCATTTGATAAGATCATGGCTGATCTGTGATCGAACTCCATATACCTGCCTTTGGCCCATATCCCTTAATAACTTTGGTTGGCAAAAAGCTATCTATCTCAGATTTAAAATTAGCAATTGAGCTAGTATCAATTGCTGTTTGCGAAAGAGAGTTCCAAACTTCTACCACCCTTTGTGTGTAGAAATGTTTTCTAATCTCACTCCTGAAAGGTCTGGCTCTAATTTTTAGACTGTGCCCCCTACTCCTAGAATCCCCAACCAGCGGAAATAGATTCTCTCTATCCACCCTATCTGTTCCCCTTAATATCTTATAAACTTCGATCAGATCACCCCTTAACCTTCTAAACTCCAGAGAATACAACCCCAATTTGTGTAATCTCTCCTCGTAACTTAACCCTTGAAGTCCGGGTATCATTCCAGTAAACCTACGCTGCACTCCCTCCAAGGCCAATATGTCCTTCCGAAGGTGCGGTGCCCAGAACTGCTCACAGTACTCCAGGTGCGGTCTAACCAGGGTTTTGTATAGCTGCAGCATAACTTCTGCCCCCTTGTACTCTAGTCCTCTAGATATAAAGGCCAGCATTCCATAAGGCTTATTGATTATTTTCTGCACCTGTTCATGACACTTCAATGATCTGTGTACCTGAACCCCGAGCTCCCTTTGGACAGCCACTGTTTTTAACTTTTTACCATTTAGAAAGTACCCTGTTCTCTCCTTTTTTGGTCCAAAGTGGATGACCTCACATTTGTCTACATTGAATTCCATTTTTTTTTATTCGTTCATGGGATGTGGGCGTCGCTGGCGAGGCCAGCATTTATTGCCCATCCCTAATTGCCCTTGAGAAGGTGGTGGTGAGCCGCCTTCTTGAACCGCTGCAGTCCGTGTGGTGAAGGTTCTCCCACAGTGCTGTTAGGAAGGGAGTTCCAGGATTTTGACCCAGCGACGATGAAGGAACGGCGATATATTTCCAAGTCGGGATGGTGTGTGACTTGGAGGGGAACAATGCAGGTGGTGGTGTTCCCATGTGCCTGCTGCCCTTGTCCTTCTAGGTGGTAGAGGTTGTGGGTTTGGGAGGTGCTGTCGAAGAAGCCTTGGCGAGTTGCTGCAGTGCATCCTGTGGATGGTACACACTGCAGCCACAGTGCGCCGGTGGTGAAGGGAGTGAATGTTTAGGGCAGTGGATGGGGTGCCAATCAAGCGGGCTGCTTTGTCCTGGATGGTGTCGAGCTTCTTGAGTTGTTGGAGCTGCACTCATCCAGGCAAGTGGAGAGTATTCCATCACACTCCTGACTTGTGCCTTGTAGATGGTGGAAAGGCTTTGGGGAGTCAGGAGGTGAGTCACTCGCCGCAGAATACCCAGCCTCTGACCTGCTCTTGCAGCCACAGTATTTATATGGCTGGTCCAGTTAAGTTTCTGGTCAATGGTGACCCCCAGGATGTTGATGGTGGGGGATTCAGCGATGGTAATGCCGTTGAATGTCAAGGAGAGGTGGTTAGACTCTCTCTTGTTGGAGATGGTCATTGCCTGGCACTTGTCTGGCGCGAATGTTACTTGCCACTTATCAGCCCAAGCCTGGATGTTGTCCAGGTCTTGCTGCATGCGGGCACGGACTGCTTCATTATCTGAGGGGTTGCGAATGGAACTGAACACTGTGCAATCATCAGCGAACATCCCCATTTTTGACCTTATGATGGAGGGAAGGTCATTGATGAAGCAGCTGAAGATGGTTGGGCCTAGGACACTGCCCTGAGGAACTCCTGCAGCAATGTCCTGGGGCTGAGATGATCGGCCTCCAACAACCACTGCCATCTTCGTTTGTGCTAGGTATGACTCCAGCTACTGGAGAGTTTTCCCCCTGATTCCCATTGACTTCAATTTTACTCGGACTCCTTGGTGCCACACTCGGTCAAATACTGCCTTGGTGTCAAGGGCAGTCACTTTCACCTCACCTCTGGAATTCAGCCCTTTTGTCCATGTTTGGACCAAGGCTGTAATGAGGTCTGGAGCCGAGTGGTCCTGGCGGAACCCAAACTGAGCATCGGTGAGCAGGTTATTGGTGAGTAAGTGCCGCTTGATAGCACTGTCGACGACACCTTCCATCACTTTGCTGATGATTGAGAGTAGACTGATGGGGCGGTAATTGGCCGGATTGGATTTGTCCTGCTTTTTGTGGACAGGACATACCTGGGCAACTTTCCACATTGTCGGGTAGATGCCAGTGTTGTAGCTTTATTGGAACAGTTTGGCTAGAGGCGCGGCTAGTTCTGGAGCACAAGACTTCAGCACTACAGCCGGGATGTTGTCGGGGCCCATAGCCTTTGCTGTATCCAGTGCACTCAGCCGTTTCAAGATATCACGTGGAGTGAATTGAATTGACTGAAGACTGGCTTCTGTGATGGTGGGGATATCGGGAGGAGGCCGAGATGGATCATCCACTCGGCACTTCTGGCTGAAGATGGTTGCAAACACTTCAGCCTTGTCTTTTGCACTCACGTGCTGGACTCCGCCATCATTGAGGATGGGGATGTTTACAGAGCCTCCTCCTCCTGTTAGTTGTTTAATTGTCCACCACCATTCACAACTGGATGTGGCAGGACTGCAGAGCTTTGATCTGATCCGTTGGTTGTGGAATCGCTTAGCTCTGTCTATAGCATGTTGCTTCCGCTGTTTAGCATGCATGTAGTCCTGAGTTGTAGCTTCACCAGGTTGGCACCTCATTTTTAGGTATGCCTGGTGCTGCTCTTGGCATGCTCTTCTACACTCCTCATTAAACCAGGGTTGATCTCCTGGCTTGTTGGTAATGGTAGAGTGAGGAATATGCCGGGCCATGAGGTTACAGATTGTGCTGGAATACAATTCTGCTGCTGCTGATGGCCCACAGCGCCTCATGGATGCCCAGTTTTGAGCTGTTAGATCTGTCCTGAATCTATCCCATTTAGCATGGTGGTAGTGCCACACAACACGTTGGATGGTGTCCTCAGTGCGAAGACGGGACTTCATCTCCACAAGGACTGTGCACTGGTCACTCCTACCAATACTGTCATGGACAGATGCATTTGCGACAGGTAGATTGGTGAGGACGAGGTCAAGTAGGTTTTTCCCTCGTGTTGGTTCGCTCACCACCTGCCGCAGGCCCAGTCTAGCAGCTATGTCCTTCAGGACTCAGCCAGTTCGGTCAGTAGTGGTGCTACCGAGCCACTCTTGGTGATGGACATTGAAGTCCCCCACCCAGAGTACATTCTGTGCCCTTGTTTTGCCCATTCTGGTCACCATTTTGCCCATTTACCTAATCTATCAATATCCCTTTGTAATTTTATGTTTTCATCTACACTGCTTACAATGCCACCAATCTTTGTGTCATCGGCAAAGTTAGATATGAGACTTTCTGCACCTTCATCTAAGTTGTTAATAAATAGGAAAGGAAAGTTTACGTCAGACACCGAGAGCTCCATACTGCAGAAAGCCTAGAGGAGTATAGAAAGTGCAGGGGTGAAATTAAAAAGGAAATTAGGAAAGCAAAGAGAGGGCATGAAAAAATACTGGCAAGTAAAATCAAGGAAGACTCAAAGATGTTTTATAAATACATAACGAGCAAGAGAACAACTAAGGAAAGAATAGGGCCTACTGGAGACCAAAAAAGTAACCTATGTGTGGAGGTGGAAGATGTGGGTATGGTTCTTAATGAATACTTTGCATCTGTCTTCACAAAGGAGAGGGACGATGCAGAGATTGTAGTTAAGGAGGAGGAGTGTGAAATATTGGATGGGATAAACACAGTGAGAGAGGAAGTATTAAGGGGTTTAGCATCTTTTAAAGTAGATAAATCCCCAGGTCCGGATGAAATGTATCCCAGGATGTTAAAAGAAGCAAGGGAGGAAATAGCGGAGGCTCTGACCATCATTTTCCAATCCTCCCTGGATACAGACGTAGTGCCGGAGGATTGGAGGACTGCTAACGTTGTACCGTTGTTTAAAAAGGGAGCGAGGGATAGACCGAGTAATTACAGGCCAGTCAGTCTAACCTCGGTGGTGGGCAAATTATTGGAATCAATTCTGAGGGACAGGATAAACCGTCATTTAGAAAGGCACAGAGTAATCAAGGACAATCAGCATGGATTTGTTAAGGGAAGGTCGTATCTGACTAACTTGATTGAATTTTTTGAGGAGGTAACAAGGAGGGTCGATGAGGGTAATGTGTTTGATGTAGTCTACATGGATTTTAGCAAGGCTTTTGATAAGGTCCCACGTGGCAGACTGGTCAAAAAAGTAAAAGCCCATGGGATCCAAGGGAAAGTGGCAAATTGGATCCAAAATTGTCTCAGTGGCAGGAAGCAAAGGGTAATGGTCGATGGGTGTTTTTGTGACTGGAAGACTGTTTCCAGTGGGGTTCCGCAGGGCTCAGTACTGGGTCCCTTGCTTTTTGTGATATATATTAATGACTTGGATTTAAATGTAGGGATCATGATTAAGAAGTTTGCAAATGATACAAAAATTGGCCGTGTGGTTGACAGTGAGGAGGAAAGCTGTGGACTGCAGAAAGATATCAATGGACTGGTCAGATGGGCAGAAAAGTGGCAAATGGAATTCAATCCAGAGAAGTGTGAGGAAAACAAGGCAAGGGAATACACAATAAATGGGAGGATACTGAGAGGTGTAGAGGAATAGAGGGACCTTGGAGTGCATGTCCACAGATCCCTGAAGGTAGCAGGACAGGTAGATAAGGTGGTTAAGAAGGCATATGGAATAATTTCCTTTATTAGTCGAGGCACAGAATATAAGAGCAGGGAGGTTATGTGGAACTCTATAAATTATTGGTTAGGCCACAGCCTGAGCACTGCGTACAGTTCTGGTCACCACATTACAGGAAGGATGTGATTGCACTAGAGAGCATGCAGAGGAGATTTACGAGGATGTTGCCAGGACTGGAGAATTTTAGCTATGAGGAAAGATTGGATAGGCTGGGGTTGTTGTCTTTGGAACAGAGGAGGCTGAGGGGAGATTTAATTGAGGTGTATAAAATTATGAGGGGCCGAGATAGAGTGGATAGGAAGGACCTATTTCCCTTAGCAGAGAGGTCAGTGACCAGAGGGCATAGATTTAAAATGATTGGTAGAAGGATTAGAGGGGAGCTGGGGAGAAATGTTTTCCCCCAGAGGGTGGTGGGGGTCTGGAACTCACTGCCTGAGAGGGTGGGAGAGGCAGAAACCCTCAACTCATTTAAAAAGTACCTGGATGTGCACCTGCAGAGCCTTAACCGACAGGGCTACGGACCAAGTGATGGAAGGTGGGATTAGGCCGGGTGGCTCATTTTCAGACAGCATGGACACGATGGGCTGAATGGCCTCCTTCTGTGCTGTAAATTTTCTCTGATTCTATGATTCTATCTATCTCACACTCTGTCTATTTATTTAGTTGTCTGTCCATTTATCAACAATGGAACATTTTCCATTTCACGTGCCCAGTGTCAATGTCAGCACAAAGCAATGTCAGATCAGATCAGGTACAGTACGGGTTAGATACAGAGCTCCCTCTACACTGTCCCATCAAACACTCCCAGGGCAGGTACAGGGTTAGATACAGAGTAAAGCTCCCTCTACACCGTCCCATCAAACACTCCCAGGGCAGGTACAGGGTTAGATACGGAGTAAAGCTCCCTCTACACTGTCCCATCAAACACTCCCAGGGCAGGTACAGCACGGGTTAGAGAGAGAGTAAAGCTCCCTCTACACTGTCCCATCAAACACTCCCAGGGCAGGTACAGCACGGGTTAGATACAGAGTAAAGCTCCCTCGACACTGTCCCATCAAACACTCCCAGGGCAGGTACAGCACGGGTTAGATACAGAGTAAAGCTCCCTCTACACTGTCCCGTCAAACACTCCCAGGGCAGGTACAGGGTTAGATACAGAGTAAAGCTCCCTCTACACTGTCCCATCAAACACTCCCAGGGCAGGTACAGGGTTAGATACAGAGTAAAGCTCCCTCTACACTGTCCCATCAAACACTCCCAGGGCAGGTACAGGGTTAGATACAGAGTAAAGCTCCCTCTACACTGTCCCATCAAACACTCCCAGGGCAGGTACAGGGTTAGATACAGAGTAAAGCTCCCTCTACACTGTCCCATCAAACACTCCCAGGGCAGGTACAGGGTTAGATACAGAGTAAAGCTCCCTCTACACTGTCCCATCAAACACTCCCAGGGCAGGTACAGGGTTAGATACAGAGTAAAGCTCCCTCTACACTGTCCCATCAAACACTCCCAGGGCAGGTACAGGGTGAGATACAGAGTAAAGCTCCCTCTACACTGTCCCGTCAAACACTCCCAGGGCAGGTACAGGGTTAGATACAGAGTAAAGCTCCCTCTACACTGTCCCATCACACACTCCCAGGGCAGGTACAGGGTTAGATACAGAGTAAAGCTCCCTCTACACTGTCCCATCACACACTCCCAGGGCAGGTACAGGGTTAGATACAGAGTAAAGCTCCCTCTACACTGTCCCATCACACACTCCCAGGGCAGGTACAGGGTTAGATACAGAGTAAAGCTCCCTCTACACTGTCCCATCAAACACTCCCAGGGCAGGTACAGGGTTAGATACAGAGTAAAACTCCCTCTACACTGTCCCGTCAAAGACTCCCAGGGCAGGTACAGGGTTAGATACAGAGTAAAGCTCCCTCTACACTGTCCCATCAAACACTCCCAGGGCAGGTACAGGGTTAGATACAGAGTAAAGCTCCCTCTACACTGTCCCATCACACACTCCCAGGGCAGGTACAGGGTTAGATACAGAGTAAAGCTCCCTCTACACTGTCCCATCAAACACTCCCAGGGCAGGTACAGGGTTAGATACAGAGTAAAGCTCCCTCTACACTGTCCCATCAAACACTCCCAGGGCAGGTACAGGGTTAGATACAGAGTAAAGCTCCCTCTACACTGTCCCATCACACACTCCCAGGGCAGGTACAGGGTTAGATACAGAGTAAAGCTCCCTCTACACTGTCCCATCACACACTCCCAGGGCAGGTACAGGGTTAGATACAGAGTAAAGCTCCCTCGACACTGTCCCATCACACACTCCCAGGGCAGGTACAGGGTTAGATACAGAGTAAAGCTCCCTCTACACTGTCCCATCACACACTCCCAGGGCAGGTACAGGGTTAGATACAGAGTAAAGCTCCCTCTACACTGTCCCATCAAACACTCCCAGGGCAGGTACAGGGTTAGATACAGAGTAAAGCTCCCTCTACACTGTCCCATCAAACACTCCCAGGGCAGGTACAGGGTTAGATACAGAGTAAAGCTCCCTCTACACTGACCCATCAAACACTCCCAGGGCAGGTACAGGGTGAGATACAGAGTAAAGCTCCCTCTACACCGTCCCATCAAACACTCCCAGGGCAGGTACAGGATTAGATACGGAGTAAAGCTCCCTCTACACTGTCCCATCAAACACTCCCAGGGCAGGTACAGGATTAGATACGGAGTAAAGCTCCCTCTACGCTGTCCCATCAAACACTCCCAGGGCAGGTACAGGATTAGATACGGAGTAAAGCTCCCTCTACACTGTCCCATCAAACACTCCCAGGGCAGGTACAGGATTAGATACGGAGTAAAGCTCCCTCTACACTGTCCCATCAAACACTCCCAGGGCAGGTACAGGGTTAGGTACGGAGTAAAGCTCCCTCTACACTGTCCCATCAAACACTCCCAGGGCAGGTACAGGGTTAGATACAGAGTAAAGCTCCCTCTACACTGTCCCATCAAACACTCCCAGGGTAGGTACAGGGTTAGATACAGAGTAAAGCTCCCTCTACACTGTCCCATCACCCACTCCCAGGGCAGGTACAGGGTTAGATACAGAGTAAAGCTCCCTCTACACTGTCCCATCACACACTCCCAGGGCAGGTACAGGGTTAGATACAGAGTAAAGCTCCCTCTACACTGTCCCATCACACACTCCCAGGGCAGGTACAGGGTTAGATACAGAGTAAAGCTCCCTCTACACTGACCCATCAAACACTCCCAGGGCAGGTACAGGGTTAGATACAGAGTAAAGCTCCCTCTACACTGTCCCATCAAACACTCCCAGGGCAGGTACAGGGTTAGATACAGAGTAAAGCTCCCTCTACACTGTCCCATCAAACACTCCCAGGGCAGGTACAGGGTTAGATACAGAGTAAAGCTCCCTCTGCACTGTCCCATCAAACACTCCCAGGGCAGGTACAGGGTTAGATACAGAGTAAAGCTCCCTCTACACTGTCCCATCAAACACTCCCAGGGCAGGTACAGGATTAGATACGGAGTAAAACTCTGTCGAGTGGGAGGAAAATCTGCCGGAAGAGGATCGTATACCAGGTGTCAGTTTGGCTCAGTGGGTCGTACTCTCACCTCTGAGTCAGAAGGTCGTAGGTTCAGGCCCTACTCCAGGGACTTGAGCTCATAATCCAGGCTGATATTCCCGGTGCTGGAACTGAGGGAGTGCTGCACTGCCGGAGGGTCAGTACTGAGGGAGCGCTGCACTGTCGGAGGCGCCGTCTTTTGGATGAGACATTAAACCGAGGCCCCGTCTGCCCTCTCAGGTGGATATAAAACATCCCAGGCCACTATTTCGAAGAAGAGCAGGGGGAGTTCTCCCCGGTGTCCTGGGGCCAATATTTATCCCTCAGCCACTATCACTAAAACAGATTATCTGGTCATTATCACATTGCTGTTTGTGGGATCTTGCTGTGCATAATAATGGCTGCCGTGTTTCCTACATTACAACAGTGAGTACACTTCAAAAAGTACTTGATTCACCGTGGGACGTCCTGAGGTGGTGAAAGGCGCTGGAGAAATGCAGGTTCTTTCTTTTATCTTTCATGTTACCCAATTTTTCTTCTGTTAATTTGGATGATGGGAGTGTGAGGAGTGGGTATGTGCTGGCACTCTGGCCCACCCAGTATTCCTCTCCACACTCCCCCCGAGGCCATGCTTAATGTTCAGCCAGGAAAGACAAAAATCCATGCTGTTTGATCGAAACTCCCGTTTCTTTGTTTTTGCAATTATCTTAAATTTGTGATTGGAAACAGTCTCGCTGTATTTACCTGATCATAATCCAAGGGACCTTCAGTGAACAAAATCCCAATTTCTCACATCTCTCTTCATGACTTTTGGTCCTTGTTCTGTTAACATCACTTGAAGTCTGTGCGGCTCCTTCACATCCCCTTTAAATCCTTGCCATGTGTTTGAAAGTGCTGCCTTCTCCAGAACTGCTCACCTCAAAGGAATATCGTCAGCAGCTGTCCGAGACAATCACCAGCACACGGCAGGTCCTGGTGGGATTGCCGCCGTGCTTACAGTAAACGCTGGCAAGCAACTTGGCACGTACGCACGCACAGTGCTACACAAAGCCCGCCAGTGTCTGCCTGGGAAACCCTGCTGGTGTAGGATGGCTCATTCCTGGGGACTTGGGTGCAGCAAGTTGGCAGTTTCAGGAGATGAAAGAATCCTGTGGTCACAGTTCACCTGTTCACTGGTTCACCTCAGGACACAAAGACACATTTCTCCAGAAACTAGAGTCTTAAATTTAAACTTAAAAAAAAGCCAATTACACAGGTATGAGGGGCGAGTTGGCTCAGGCAGATTGGGAAATTAGATTATAGGCTATGACAGTAGATGAACAATGGTGAACATTTAAAGAAATATTTCAATATTCTCAATGAACATACATTCCATTGAGAAATAAAAACTCCACGGGAAAAGTGATCCATCCGTGGCTAACTAAAGAAGTTAAGGACAGTATTAGATTAAAAGAAGAGGCTTATAATGTTGCCAAGAAGAGTAGTGAGCCTGAGGATTGGGAGAGTTTTTGAAACCAGCAAAGGAAGACCAAAAAATTGATAAAAAGGGAGAAAATAGAATCTGAAAGTAAACTAGCAAGAAATATAAAAACGGATTGTAAGAGCTTCTACAAGTATGTAAAAAGGAAGAGAGTAGCAAAAGTAAACGTTGGTTCCGTACAGACTGAGACAGGAGAAATTATAATGGGGAATCAGGAAATGGCAGGTGCGTTAAACAAATATTTTGTATCTGTCTTCACAGTAGAAGACACAAAAAACATACCAGAAATAGTGGGGAACCAAGGGGCTAATGAGAGTGAGGAACTTAAAGTAATTAATATCAGTAGAGAAAAAGTACTGGAGAATTAATGGGACTAAAATCCGACAAATCCCCTGGACCTGACGATCTACATCCCAGGGTTCTAAAAGAGGTGGCTGCAGAGATAGTGGATGCATTGGTTATGATCTTCCAAAATTCCCTAGATTCTGGAACGGTCCCAGCGGATTGGAAGGCAGCAAATGTAATCCCGCTATTCAAGAAAGGAGGGAGAGAGAAAACAGGGAACTACAGGCCAGTTAGACCGACATCAGTCATCGGGAAAATGCTGGAATCCATTATTAAGGAAGTGGTAACAGGGCACCTAGAAAATCATAATATGATTAGGCAGAGTCAACATGGTTTTATGAAAGGGAAATCGTGTTTGACAAATTTATTGGTGTTTTTTAAGGATGTAACTGGCAGGATAGATGAGGAAGGAGGAAGCCTCCGAAAGCTTGTGAATTTAAAATAAAATTGCTGGACTATAACTTGGTGTTGTAAAATTGTTTACAAAGGATAGATAAAGGGGAACCAGTGGATGTAGTATATTTGGATTTTCAAAAGGCATTCGATAAGGTGCCACATAAAAGGTTGTTACACAAGATAAGAGCTCATGGGGTCGGGGGTAATATATTAGCATGGATAGAGGATTGGTTAATGGACAGAAAACAGAGAGTAGGGATAAACGGGTCATTCTCAGGTTGGCAGGCTGTAACTAGTGGGGTACCACAAGGATCAGTGCTTGGGCCTCAGCTATTTACAATCTATATTAATGACTTAGATGAAGGGACCGAGTGTAATGTATCCAAGTTTGCTGATGACACAAAGCCAGGTGGGAAAGTAAGCTATGAGGAGGACGCAAAGAGTCTGCAAAGGGATAGAGACAGGTTAAGTGAGTGGGCAAGAAGGTGGCAGATGGAGTATAATGTGGGGAAATGTGAGGTTATTCACTTTGTTAGGAAGAATAGAAAAACAGAATATGTTTTCAATGGTGAGAAACTATTAAATGTTGGTGTTCAGAGAGACTTGGGTATCCTCGTACGAGAAACACAGAAAGTTAACATGCAGGTACAGCAAGCAGTTAGGAAGGCAAATGGTATGTTGGCCTTTATTGCAAGGGGGTTGGAGTACAAGAGTAAGGAAGTCTTGCTGCAATTGTACAGGGCTTTAGTGAGACCACACCTGGAGTACTGTGTACAGTTTTGGTCTCCTTATCGAAGGAAGGATATACTTGTCTTAGAGGCGGTGCAACAAAGGTTCACTAGATTGATTCCTGGGATGAGAGGTTTGTCCTATGAGGAGAGATTGAGTAGAATGGGCCTATACTGTCTGGAGTTTAGAAGAATGAGAGGTGATTTCAGTGAAACATAAAAGATTCTGAGGGGACTTTACAGGGTAGATGTTGAGAGGTTGTTTCCCCTGGCTGGAGAGTCCAGAACTAGGGGGCATAGTCTCAGGATACGGGGTCGGCCATTCAAGACTGAGATGAGGAGGAATTTCTTCACTCAGAGGGTTGTAAATTTTTGTAATTCTCTCCCCCAGAGGGCTGTAGATGCTCAGTCATTGAGTATATTCATGGCTGAGATCGATAGATTTTTGGACTCTCGGGGAATCAAGGGATCTGGGGATCGGGCGGGAAAGTGCAGTTGAGGTTGAAGATCAGCCATGATCTGATTGAATGGCGGAGCAGGCTCGAGGGGCCGAATGGCCGACTCCTGCTCCTATTTCTTATGTTCTCCGCTCAACCACAGTCTCAGTGCAAGAGATTTCAACAAAGGGCAATTCATGAGGAAAGTGAATAATGCAACGCCCGGAGTGGGACCGGGAGACACGGAGCGGGAGATCACCGCCCGGAGTGGGACCGGGAGACACGGAGCGGGAGATCACCGCCCGGAGTGGGACCGGGAGACACGGAGCGGGAGATCACCGCCCGGAGTGGGACCGAGAGACACGGAGCGGGAGATCACCGCCCGGTGTGGGACCGGGAGACACGGAGCGGGAGATCACCGCCCGGTGTGGGACCGAGAGACACGGAGCGGGAGATCACCGCCCGGTGTGGGACCGGGAGACACGGAGCGGGAGATCACCGCCCGGTGTGGGACCGAGAGACACGGAGCGGGAGATCACCGCCCGGTGTGGGACCGGGAGACACGGAGCGGGAGATCACCGCCCGGTGTGGGACCGGGAGACACGGAGCGGGAGATCACCGCCCGGTGTGGGACCGGGAGACACGGAGCGGGAGATCACCGCCCGGTGTGGGACCGGGAGACACGGAGCGGGAGATCACCGCCCGGTGTGGGACCGGGAGACACGGAGCGGGAGATCACCGCCCGGTGTGGGACCGGGAGACACGGAGCGGGAGATCACCGCCCGGTGTGGGACCGAGAGACACGGAGCGGGAGATCACCGCCCGGTGTGGGACCGAGAGACACGGAGCGGGAGATCACCGCCCGGTGTGGGACCGAGAGACACGGAGCGGGAGATCACCGCCCGGTGTGGGGCCGAGAGACACGGAGCGGGAGATCACCGCCCGGTGTGGGACCGGGAGACACGGAGCGGGAGATCACCGCCCGGTGTGGGACCGGGAGACATGGAGCGGGAGATCACCGCCCGGTGTGGGACCGAGAGACACGGAGCGGGAGATCACCGCCCGGTGTGGGACCGAGGAGACACGGAGCGGGAGATCACCGCCCGGTGTGGGGCCGAGAGACACGGAGCGGGAGATCACCGCCCGGTGTGGGACCGGGAGACACGGAGCGGGAGATTACCGCCCGGTGTGGGGCCGAGAGACACGGAGCGGGAGATCACCGCCCGGTGTGGGACCGGGAGACACGGAGCGGGAGATCACCGCCCGGTGTGGGGCCGAGAGACACGGAGCGGGAGATCACCGCCCGGTGTGGGACCGGGAGACATGGAGCGGGAGATCACCGCCCGGTGTGGGACCGAGACACACGGAGCGGGGAGATCACCGCCTGGTGTGGGACCGAGAGACACGGAGCGGGAGATCACCGCCCGGAGTGGGACCGAGAGACACGGAGCGGGAGATCAACGCCTGGTGTGGGACCGAGAGACACGGAGCGGAGATCAGGGACGGGGGAGCACGCCGTGTGGGACACGGAGCGGGAGATCACCGCCCGGTGTGGGACCGAGAGACACGGAGCGGGAGATCACCGCCCGGAGTGGGACCGAGAGACACGGAGCGGGAGATCACCGCCCGGAGTGGGACCGAGAGACACGGAGCGGGAGATCACCGCCCGGAGTGGGACCGGGAGACACGGAGCGGGAGAACACCGCCCGGTGTGGGACCGAGAGACGCGGAGCGGGAGATCACCGCCCGGTGTGGGACCGAGAGACGCGGAGCGGGAGATCACCGCCCGGTGTGGGACCGGGAGACGCGGAGCGGGAGATCACCGCCCGGTGTGGGACCGGGAGACACGGAGCAGGAGGGAGGTCCCAGTCCTATATTTAAAGAGCATCTTATCGTCCTGTCTCTAAATCAAGTGGGTTGCACTGATTTCTCCTAAAGTTGAGTGTTTGTCCTCAGTCCCCTTCCAGAAACGCTGGCCCGGAGATGCAGCGGAGACCCCCGGAGGCTGGTCAACCAGGGGGTGCCTCGCCCCACCGAGCCCTGAGCCTGGACGCGGTCCCTTTAAATCAATTCCCTCTTTCCCTCCCTGGGATGAGCCTCCCGAACGTCACCGGAGGAAATGGCGACCGGCTCCTGATAGGAGGGGAAACATCAATCAGAAGAAGCCGGACCCGGGCCCTCCCCCCGCCCCGGGACCCCCAGACTCAGTCCCCCCCGCCCCGGGACCCCCAGAGTGGGGACCCCCGCCCCCCCGAACCCGGGGACCCCCCCAGCCCGCTCCCCCCCCCCCCCAGACCCCCGGGAGTGACGCGCCGACAAACACCGGAGAAAAGTTTGCCGAAAGTTTGAGGCTGCAACAAAAAGTTTGTGAAGTTGTCGCCGGGCGAGAGCCGGGGCCCGGGAGCGGGTCCGGGGGGTCCCGGGGGGTCCGGGGGACGGGGGGCCGGGGCTCGGCGGCGATGAGGAGCAGCCCCGGGCTCCAGGAAAATCCCATCAAAATCAGCAGATCGAGAGGAGCGGGGCCGAGCGGAGCGGAGCGAGGGGAGGAGGGGGGAGGGGGAGGGGAGGAGGGGGATGCCGGAGGGGAGCGGGGCGGCCGGACACACTGAGATTGGGGCTCGGCGCCTCCAACTTCACAGAGGAAACTCCCTGGAACCCGAGGGCCCGGTGAGCGGGGGATCGGAGGGGAGGGGAGGGGGAGGGGAGGGTGCCTCAACTGGTCAT
The DNA here is from genome assembly GCF_035084215.1 of Heptranchias perlo. Lineage (NCBI taxonomy): Eukaryota > Metazoa > Chordata > Chondrichthyes > Hexanchiformes > Hexanchidae > Heptranchias > Heptranchias perlo. Next base: position 28,965,357 of record NC_090359.1, on the reverse strand, counting down.
GTGTTGTGTGGGGGTGAGAGAGAGGGAGGGAGGGAGAGAGACAGAGGGAGGGAGAGTGGGGTGAGGGCGAGTGAGTGAGGGGGGAGGGCGAGTGAGTGAGGGAGGAGAGAGAGGTGAGGGAGGGGGAGGGCGAGGAGAGAGAGCGAGTGAGGGGGAGGGCGAGTGAGTGAGGGAGGGAGAGTGGGTGAGGGCGAGTGAGTGAGGGGGAGGGCGAGTGAGGGGGAGGGGGAGAGTGAGGGGGAGGGCGAGGGGGGGCGGGCGGGCGAATGGCGGGGCGGGGGCGAGGGGGCGGGCGGGGGCGAGGGGGGGAGGTCGGGGGAGGGAGGGCGCGGGAGGGAGGGCGGGCGAGGGGGGGCGGGCGAGGGGGGGGCGAGCGAGGGGGAGGGCGGGAGCGAGGGGGAGGGCGAGGGGGGCGAGGGGGAGGGCGAGGGGGGCGAGGGGGAGGGCGAGGGGGGCGAGGGGGAGGGCGAGGGGGAGTGGGAGGGCGAGGGGGAGTGCGAGGGGAGGGGGAGGGCGAGTGAGGGGGAGGGCGGGAGCGAGGGGGCGGGGGGGCGCGAGGGGGAGGGCGAGCGAGGGCGAGGGCGAGCGGAGGGCGAGGGCGAGCGAGGGAGGGCGGGGAGTGAGGGGGAGGGGGAGGGCGGGGGAGGGCGAGGGCGGGCGAGAGCGAGGGGGAGGGCGAGCGAGGGGGAGGGCGAGCGAGGGCGAGGGCGAGTGAGGGAGGCGGGGGAGTGAGGGGGAGGGGGAGGGCGGGGGAGGGCGAGGGCGGGCGAGGGCGAGGGCGGGCGAGGGGGAGGGGGGGCGGGCGAGGGGGGAGGGGGGGCGGGCGAGGGGGAGCGAGGGCGGGCGAGGGGGGGCGAGGGGGAGGGAGGGCGGGCGAGGGGGAGCGGGGGGCGGGCGAGGGGGAGCGAGGGCGGGCGAGGGGGAGCGAGGGGGAGAGTGAGGGGAAGGGAGAGGGCGAGTGAGGGGTAGGGGGAGGGCGAGTGAGGGCGAGTGAGGGCGGAGGGCGGGCGAGGGCGGGTGAGGGCGAGCGAGGGTGCGCGAGGGCGAGCGAGGGGGAGGGCGCGGGAGGGGGAGGGCGAGTGAGGGAGGGCGGGTGAGGGAGGGCGGGTGAGGGAGGGCGGGTGAGGGGGGGCGGGTGAGGGCAGGGGCGGGGGCGGGGCGGGGCGGGCGAGGGGGGGCGAGGGGAGGGGAGGCGGCGAGGGGGGGGGAGGGCGAGGCGAGGGGGGGGGAGGGCGAGGGGGGGGGGGAGGGCGAGGGGCGAGCGAGGGCGAGCGAGGGGGCGGGGGCGAGGGCGAGCGAGGGGGGGCGGGGGCGAGGGCGGGGGAGGGGGGCGAGGGCGAGGGCGAGGGGGGGCGAGGGCGAGGGGCGAGCGAGGGGGAGGGGAGGGCGAGTGAGGGAGGGCGCGGGAGGGGAGGGCGAGCGAGGGGCGGGGGTGGCGAGGGCGGGGAGGGCGAGGGCGGGGGGGCGAGGGGGGGGGGGGCGAGGGGGAGGGGGGGCGAGGGCGAGGGGGGGGCGAGGGCGAGGGAGGGCGGAGGGCGGGGGGGCGAGGGGCGGGGGGGCGAGGGGGAGGGGGGCGAGGGCGAGGGCGGGGAGGGGGGCGGGGGGAGGGGGAGGGGGCGGGGGAGGGGGAGGGGGGGGCGAGCGAGGGGGGCGGGGAGGGCGAGGGGGGCGGGGGAGGGCGAGGGGGGCGGGGGAGGGCGAGGGGGGCGGGGGAGGGCGAGGGGGGCGGGGAGGGGCGAGGGCGGGCGAGGGGGGGGGGAGGGCGAGCGAGGGCGAGGGGGAGGGCGAGCGAGGGGGAGGGGGAGGGGGAGGGGGGGCGAGCGAGGGGGAGGGGGAGGGGGGGCGACGGCGGGGGAGGGGGGAGGGGGGGCGAGGGGCGAGCGAGGGGGAGGGGGAGGGGGGGCGACGGCGGGGGAGGGGGGGCGAGGGCGAGCGAGGGGAGGGGGAGGGGGGGCGAGGGCGGGGGAGGGGGGCGAGGGGGAGGGGAGGGGGGGCGAGGGGGAGTGGGAGGGGGGGGCGAGGCGAGCGAGGGGGTGGGGGGGCGAGGGCGAGCGAGGGGGAGGGGGGGCGAGGGCGAGCGAGGGGGAGGGGGGGGCGAGGGCGAGCGAGGGGGAGGGGGGGGCGAGGGGGAGGGGGGGCGAGGGAGGGGCGAGGGGAGGGGGGGCGAGGGAGGGCGAGGGGGAGGGGGGGCGAGGGGGGGCGAGCGAGGGGGAGGGGGAGGGCGGGGGGGGAGGGGGAGGGGCGGGAGGGAGGGGGAGGGCGGGGGAGGGAGTGAGGAGAGAGTGGGAGGGGGGAAAGAGAGGGGGAGAGAGTGAGTGGCGGGGGGACGAGGGGGGAGAAGGGGCGAGGGGCAGGGAGAGAAATTAAAAGTGTGTAATGAAAGTGCGGACAATTTGGAGAGTGGTGAGGAGACAGTCATTGTGTGGAGCAGGATTGAGGGACAGTGACTGAATCCCCCAAGTGTGTTTTGGCAGCAGGGCTGAGAATGGGACCTTTCACTGGTCTCATCACTTCCATTCGGCCCACATTGAGCAGACACTCGGGGGTTTTGTTCCCCGGTCCCTGGGTGTTCTCACACATCAGCGCTCGGCCTCCCTCTTGTTTCTCTGTCTCTGTCTGTTGTTAATTTGTGTCGTGGTTCTCACTGTACTTTCCCAGGCCTTTTGCAATAATCAGTATTTTATCAGTGGACACACACAGGCCAGTCAGTACCTGCAGTCACTCCCCAACTCGTTCCTTCCCAACTCGTTCCTTCCCAACTCGTTCCTTCCCAACTCGTTCCTTCCCACTCGTTCCTTCCCAACTCGTTCCTTCCCAACTCGTTCCTTCCAACTCGTTCCTTCCCAACTCGTTCCTTCCCAACTCGTTCCTTCCCAACTCGTTCCTTCCCAACTCGTTCCTTCCCAACTCGTTCCTTCCCAACTCGTTCCTTCCCAACTCGTTCCTTCCCAACTCGTTCCTTCCCAGTTGCCAGGCTGGACGAGGGCCCTGTGGAGAATAGCCTGGGTTCCATGTTCAAGCTCCTCAGCTCCAGGTTAAACAGACAGAGCTGCTTTAAAAACCATTTTATTCTGGTGGACTCTGTATCTGACTCGTGCTGTACCTGCCTGGGAGTGTTTGATGGGACAGTGTAGAGGGAGCTTTACTCTGTATCTAACCCTGTACCTGCCCTGGGAGTGTTTGATGGGACAGTGTAGAGGGAGCTTTACTCTGTATCTAACCCTGTACCTGCCCTGA
>NC_090359.1:28915858-28961920 GCF_035084215.1 Heptranchias perlo | reverse complement strand
TGTAAAGCTCTCTCTACACTGTCCCATCAAACACTCCCAGGGCAGGTACAGGGTTAGATACAGAGTAAAGCTCCCTCTACACTGTCCCATCACACACTCCCAGGGCAGGTACAGGGTTAGATACAGAGTAAAGCTCTCTCTACACTGTCCCATCAAACACTCCCAGGGGCAGGTACAGGGTTAGATACAGAGTAAAGCTCCCTCTACACTGTCCCATCACACACTCCCAGGGCAGGTACAGGGTTAGATACAGAGTAAAGCTCCCTCTACACTGTCCCATCAAACACTCCCAGGGCAGGTACAGGGTTAGATACAGAGTAAAGCTCCCTCTACACTGTCCCATCAAACACTCCCAGGGCAGGTACAGGGTTAGATACAGAGTAAAGCTCCCTCTACACTGTCCCATCAAACACTCCCAGGGCAGGTACAGGGTTAGATACAGAGTAAAGCTCCCTCTACACTGTCCCATCACACACCTCCCAGGGCAGGTACAGGGTTAGATACAGAGTAAAGCTCCCTCTACACTGTCCCATCAAACACTCCCAGGGCAGGTACAGGGTTAGATACAGAGTAAAGCTCCCTCTACACTGTCCCATCACACACTCCCAGGGCAGGTACAGGGTTCGATACAGAAGGGACCTGGATAGGAATTGCCCCAAAGCCATTTCTCCTGGGACCCTGAGTAGCCATTGGGGAGCAGGGGGAGGGGGGGCAGGTTCTCTCCCTCCCTCTGGGCTGAACGTGAAACCAGACCCAGTCCCCCTGTGGCACCTTCTCATCGCTGTTTCTCCGTCTCTCCTGCTCCTCTCAGGTATTCCAACGCATTCCTCTTCCACCTGGTGTACAAGGCCAACCCAGTGATCAGCAGACAGCAGCCCATCCCCACCCCGTTACCCCCCCACCGAACCCCTCCCCACCCCCCCGGAGGACGGCCTGGACACCAGCCGCAGGAAGAAAGACAAGAAGAGAAGTAACATACGGCGGAGGAAATAAATTGCGTGTTTATTGACTGTATTTAATTATTGGTTACTGCAATGGACAGAGAGTTTCCATTAAAAACCCTTTAGACTTCTCATATTAATTTATTTTTTAAAAAACCAGGAACAAGGACTGTACGTGAACCGTTGCCACAGTAACAGTGTGGGCTCGATCATTAACTAGAGACAATATTTCACACCCTCAGTGTAGCTCCCTCCTCCATCTCCAGCTGTGAATTGATTGTTTCAGAGTGGAAGACCCCCCACAATACACTGACACCCCCTAATACCCTGACCCCCCCAAATACCCCAAACCCTCCCCCCAATACCCCGACCCCCCCAATACACTGACACCCCCCAATACCCCAACCCCTCCCCCCAATACCCCAAACCCTGCCCCAATACCCTGACCCCCTGAGGGGCCTGTGTCTCTCGATGACTCTATTCCTGTGTTGCAGGACCAGAAATTGCTGGAGCTTCTCTGAGTCTTTGGTCTTCTCACCAGCACTTTCACTTCCTGTTTCACCTCTGCACGGTTCCTTTAGAGGGAAACCAAAGCAGAACACACAGCTTTGCAAACCCCACTGACATCAAGATACTTCACCAAAGTTTGAGCTAGTTTAAGGTTTAAACCTCTGCTCCCTTTCCCCCTTCTATCTCTGACTGTCACTGCTCTCCCCCCTCCCCTGGCCAGTGGCCATGTGCGGGCCGCACAAACTCATTTCACACACGACCCACGACACTCTATTCCTGTGCTGCGTTTGAGGGAGTCTGTGCCCGGGCCCAGGATCCAGAGGTCAAAAGCCCCAGTTCCCCTTATCTCAGCAGGGCAGGGTCGGGGGTCATCATCAAAGGCCCCTCCCACCACGGACAACCCACCCAAATACAAAGGGACAATCTCCAGTGACTGTGTTTATATGGAACTCATGTCCCGTGAATAATTCAAGACACTCACGCACAGCACCGGGTACAGGCACCCATACTGTCTAACAGGGACTGGTAGGTACACACTTACATACAAATCTCACAGCCAATCAACCCATGGAGAGAGAGAGAGACAGACAGACAGACAGACAGACAGCGAGAGAGACCCTGAGAGGGAGACAGACAGCGAGAGAGAGGGAGACAGAGACAGTGAGAGGGAGGGAGACAGAGACAGTGAGAGGGAGACAGACAGTGAGAGAGGGAGACAGACAGCGAGAGAGACCCAGAGAGGGAGACAGACAGCGAGAGAGGGAGACAGACAGTGAGAGACCCAGAGAGGGAAACAGACAGTGAGAGAGAGGGAGACAGAGACAGTGAGAGGGAGGGAGACAGAGATAGTGAGAGGGAGACAGACAGTGAGAGGGAGAGAGAGAGAGGGAGAGAGAGAGACAGTGAGAGGGAAAGAGAGAGAGGGAGACAGAGACAGTGAGAGGGAGGGAGACAGAGATAGTGAGAGGGAGGGAGACAGAGATAGTGAGAGGGAGACAGACAGTGAGAGAGGGAGACAGACAGTGAGAGAGACCCAGAGAGGGAGACAGACAGCGAGAGAGGGAGACAGACAGTGAGAGACCCAGAGAGGGAAACAGACAGTGAGAGAGAGGGAGACAGAGACAGTGAGAGGGAGGGAGACAGAGATAGTGAGAGGGAGACAGACAGTGAGGGAGACAGACAGTGAGAGGGAAAGAGAGAGAGGGAGACAGAGAGACATAGGAAGAGACATGGGGGAGAGAGAGGGGGAGACAGATAGAGAGATAGAGACAGTGAGAGACAGACAGACAAACAGAAAGATATAGAGAGAAAAAGACACAGACAGACAGAGACAGAGAGAGGGAGACAGAGACAGAGAGAGGGAGACAGACAGAGAGAGGGAGACAGACAGAGAGAGGGAGACAGACAGAGAGAGGGAGACAGAGAGACATAGGAAGAGACATAGGGGGAGAGAGAAAGGGAGACAGATAGAGAGATAGAGACAGTGAGAGACAGACAGACAAACAGAGAGATATAGAGAGATAGAGAGAAAAAGACAGATACAGAGACAGAGACAGAGAGAGGGGGACAGAGAGACAGAGAGAGAGAGAGAGCGACAGAGAGAGTGATAGACAGAGAGAGAGAGACAGAGCAAGAGAGAGAGAGAGACAGACAGAGTCCACATTGCTCATCACAACCTCAGGGGGTTGCCCTCCCCACTCTACCAGCCACCCCCACAGTCCCTGCCACTCAGCACAGACCAGGGCTGGAGCCTGGGTCCTTACTGGTCTGAATGGCCCTGAGACTCACAGGCGGAGGTCACCGAGTCCCGCCGCGGGGCGGGGGGGGGGGTCACCGAGTCCCGCCGCGGGGCGGGGGGGGGGGTCACCGAGTCCCGCCGCGGGGCGGGGGGGGTCACCGAGTCCCGCCGCGGGGCGGGGGGGGGGGTCACCGAGTCCCGCCGCGGGGCGGGGGGGTCACCGAGTCCCGCCGCGGGGTGGGGGGGCTCACCGAGTCCCGCTGTAGGGCGGGGGGGTCACCGATGGACTTGTCTTTGTTCGATCGCGGGTACCAGCCTGTTACCGGGAAGCAGCAGGTAGAGATGGCGGGTTAGCAGATTGTGGGTCGGGGGATGATGCCGGTCGGTGCCCTGATGCTGATTTCCCTGTGCCCTTGTCCCATTGACCCTGGATTGGCTGTTCGCAGTTTAACCTGCAGCTGGGACTATTCATAGCCATTGACGTCACTCATTCAGAGCACAGTAACCCATCTGGCTGTGTCAGGGATTCTTTAATGTGAGAGTGTGGAAAATAATGGCCAGCCTCCCCTCCCCCATACCCGCTAACTCCTCCTCCATCGATCACACACACTTTCAGTTCCATAGAAATCATTTAATTGTTTTCCAGATATATCTCCTCTTAACCTGTACATTACTTTTCTCAATGATTGATTTGAAATCATTATACATCTATTTCCATTACATATATTTATTCATGTCACACAGAGACGGTCCCTGCACCCCCACCCCCACGGTCCCTGCACCCCCACCCCCACGGTCCCTGTACCCCCACCCCCACGGTCCCTGCACCCCCACCCCTGGGGGCTAACCAGACAACTTCCACCTTCCTCCATTCATTTTGGGGGCAATGGGTCAGTTACTGGGGGAGGGAACCTGCAGGGACTCTCAGTAGTTCAAAACATGCATTTAAATAAAAGATACACCGCACTCTGACACTCACTCAGACACATTCACACTCACTAATCCACTCACACACCAATGCACATGCATACTGTCACACACTCACTCACTAATACACATTCACATACTGTGTCTCACACACACTATTACACACACTCACTCACTAATACACACACATGCATTCACATACTATGTCTCACTTACACTAATACACACACACTAATAGGCACACTCACTCACACACACTAACATACTCTCACACACTAACACACACACATTCACACGCTAACTCTCACACACACTAATACACACTCAGTCACACTCAGATACATTCACACACTAACTCTCACACACTAATACACACTCAGTCACACTCAGATACATTCACACACTAACTCTCACACTCAGATACATTCACACACTAACTCTCTCACACTCAGATACATTCACACACTAACTCTCTCACACTCAGATACATTCACACACTAACTCTCTCACACTCAGATACATTCACACACAACTCTCTCACAGACACACTCAATCACACACTCACCCTTTCAATGCTATTTGAGTTTCGAGACCCTATATGTGGACCTGGCCTGGATGGAGAAGCCGATGATGACAGCGGCCGTGCAGCATTGCAGAAGGAACAGAACGCCGAATGTGCGCAGGAAACTGGGCGAGGCCCAGAATGCGGCCGCTGGGACCTTCAGCTCCCCTTTAATCATGTGCAGCTCGTCCAGGATGCTCATCAAGGTGCAGAAATGGAACCACTGGTGACTGTGGCCCACTATGTCAAATTTTCCCGGGGAGAACCTCTCTGGGACCTTGCTGATGTTGAAGATGGCGGAGGCCAGCAGCCAGAAGCAGTGGCGGGTGAAGAAGGTAGGGGTGGCGGTGGAGCTGTGGGTGCCCGTGTATAGTCTGTAGAAGATGGGGCTGGAGGCCACGGTGAAAGGCAACAGGAAGACCAGCGTTCTGATGCTGTAGCGGTGCCTCCTCCAACTCCTCCTGGTGTTGCAGCAGGATAAGGTGCAGAGCAGGGCGATGAGGCAGGCAGACGGGATGTAGAAGCTCTCGAACCACCAGCGCAGTTGGCCAGAGGTGGGCAGAGGTCCCAGGCCGTGCCCTTTGGGGTAGATGTAGTAGAAATAGGAGAGGGAGGAGCCAACTGTGTACACACTGATGGTCCCATAGTCAATGAAGAAGCAGATCTCCCTGATGAGCAAAGACATTGAGTTAAAGAGATGGGCCATACTGCTGACAAGCAGCAGCCCGCACACCCCAACGAAATAGGTCCAATAGGGGTAGAAGAAGGGGTCCAGGGGACTGCGGCTCCCCTCCCGGCCGAATAGCTCCCAGAAATTGAAGGCGAAGACGAAGAGCCCGAGGAAGTGAGTCCAGAAGTTGCCGGTCTCGTTGGTGGGGCGGAAGGCGGACAGCAGGCACTGGCCGAAGCTGAACTCCAGCCGGTAACCGGTCAAGATGAAACTCTCGGTGACCCGGGCCGGCACCTGGGTGTGAGTCCGGAGCACACTGCACCTGAGGCGGCGGCACATGGGGACCGGGACCGGGACAGGGACAGGGACCCAGACCCGGACCAGGACCAGGACAGGGACAGGGACAGGGACCCGGACCGCCAGCAACCGGACCGGGACCAGGACCAGGACAGACTGCGGCTGCACACGGACCCGCCCGGTGTCTCTCTCTGTCTCGGTGCCGCAGTGTTGCTCCTGTAACTGAGCGCAGCCTCTCAGATGCAGCCTGTGTCTGTCTGTCTGTCTGTCTGTCACTGTCTCTCTCCCTTCCTCCTGTTGTCTATCTCTCTCTCGCTCTGTGTCTGTCTGACTCTCTCTCTCTATCCCTCTCTGTCTCTCTCTCTCTCTCTCCCTTAATCTCTCTCCTGTTCTCTCTACCTGTCTCCCTCTCTCTTGTTCTCTCTTTATCTCTCTACCTCTGTCTCCCTCTCTCTCTATCCCTCTCTGTGTCTCTCTCCTCTCCCCTCTCTCACTCTCTGTTTCTCCTTTTCTCTCTTCTTTCCTTTCTCTGTCTCTCTCCTTCACTTTCTCTCTCTCTCACTCTCACACTCCTTCTCCCACCTCTCTCCGTCTCTCTCTCCCCCCCTCCCTCTCTCTACTGTTCTCTCTCTGGCTCTGACAGTCTCTCTCTTTCTGTCTCTCTCTCTGTGTCTCTCTGTGCCTCTCTTTCTCTCTCTCTGTCTCTCTCTCCCTCTCTCTTCTCTTTATCTCTCTCCCTGTCTGTGTCACTCTCTCTCTCTCTCTGTCACTCTCCTCTCTATATCTCTGTCTCTCTGTGTCTGTCTCACTCTCCCTCGCTCTCTCTCTCTCTGCCTCACTCTCTCTCTCCCTCTTTGCCTCTTTCTCTACCTCACTCTCTCCCTCCCTCTTTGCCTCTCCCTCTTTGTCTCTCTCTCTCTCTCTCCCTCTTCGCTTCTCTCTCTCTGTCTCTCTCTGCCTCACTCCAGTGATGTGCTATGTGCTGAGACGAGCCGATGTGTTTGACTGTACTGGGCCCTCAGACCAGGCAAGTCCCAGGTTCTGCCTCTGGCCTGTGCTGTTCTGAACCAGGCAGAAGCATAGCCACATACGGAGTGTCACCCGAGTGATTGTGAGATTTCGACGATGGAAAGTAGGATACACAAAGTGAGAAGAAACAGTTGTATTTTACAAAGCACCTGTCACATCTACAGGACGTCCCAAAACACTCCATCCAATAAATTGCTTTTGAAGTGCAGCCACTGTTGTTTTACAGGCAATGCAGCGGTCAATTTGTGCAAAGCAAGATCCCACAAACAGACAATTAGATGAATGACCAGTTCTGATGACAGGTCATCAACCTGAAACATTAATTCTGTTTCTCTCTCCACAGATGCTGCCTGACCCGTTGAGTGTTTCCAGCATTTTCTGTTTTTATTTCAGATTTCCAGCATGCCTGCCGAGGGATATTTTACATTCCCCAAACTGGCAGATGGGGAATTGCACAAGTTTTATAGCATTAATATATCCAGGATTAGGCAGAAATCCTTTACAAGCACTCAAGGAGATTACACGATTATAAGCAAAGAGCAGAGGGCAAATCCTTTTCTGTACAAATCACAGTATCACAATCACAATCACACCGTTACAATCACACCGTTACAATCACATTCACACCGTTTCAATCACACCGTTACAAACACACTGTTACAATCACATTCACACCGTTTCAATCACACAGTTACAATCACACCGTTACAATCACACTGTTACAATCACAATCACACCGTTACAATCACACTGTTACAATCACAATCACACTGTTACAATCAGACTGTCACAATCACACTGTTACAATCACAATCACACCATTACAATCACACCGTTACAATCAGATTGTCACAATCAGACTGTCACAATCAAAAAATTTGTGGACGGGGATGTAGTTAATACAAAGGAAGAATGTGCCAAAATCCAAGAGGACATTAATAAACTTGCAGAATGGGCGTGTAATTGGCAAATTAATTTGAATATAGATCAGTGTGAGGTGGTACATTTTGGTAGCTGGAATAAGGAGGCCTCACACTGCTGGGAGAATCAGAGTCGAAATGGGGTGGAGAAGCAGAGGGATCTGGGGGGACAGATTCACAAATCATTAAAAATAGCGACGCAGGTTAATAAGGCCATAAAAAGCAAACCAAGCACTGGGGTTCATTTCTAGAGGGATAGAATTGAAAAGCAGGGAAGTTATGTTAAACTTGTATAGAACCTTGGTTAGTCCACACTCGGAGTATTGTGAACAGTTCTGGTCTCCATATTATAAAAAGGATATCGAGGCACTGGAGAAGGTGCAAAAAAGATTCACAAGGATGGTCCCAGAACTGAGAGGATATAATTATCAGGAAAGGCTGAACAGGCTGGGGCTGTTTTCCCTAGAAAAGAGAAGCCTGAGGGGTGACCTGTTAGAGGTCTTTAAGATTATGAAAGGGTTCGATAGGGTAGATGTAGAGAAGATGTTTCCAATTGTGGGTCATAAATATAAGATAATCACTAATAAATCCAATAGGGAATTCAGGAGAAACTTCTTTACCCAGAGAGTGGTGAGAATGTGGAACTCACTCCCACAAGGAGTGGTTGAGGTGAATAGTGCAGATGGATTTAAGGGGAAGCTGGATAAACACATGAGGGAGAAAGGAATAGAAGGATATGGTGATAGGGGGAGATGAAGTAGGGAGGGAGGAGGCTCGTGTGGAGCATAAACACCGGCACGGACCAGATGGGCCGAATGGCCTGTTTCTGTGCTGTACATTCGATGTAACCTAACGATGTAACACTGTCACAATCACATAATTTGTAATAACACTATTAGAATCACACTATAACCATCACACTGTTACCATCACACAATCACAATCACACTTACAACCAGACTGTTACAATCATACCGGGATCAGTGTTGTACCTGCCCTGGGAGTGTTTGATGGGACAGTGTAGAGGGAGCTTTACTCTGTATCTAACCCTGTACCTGCCCTGGGAGTGTTTGATGGGACAGTGTAGAGGGAGCTTTACTCTGTATCTAACCCTGTACCTACCCTGGGAGTGTTTGATGGGACAGTGTAGAGGGAGCTTTACTCTGTATCGAACCCTGTACCTGCCCTGGGAGTGTTTGATGGGACAGTGTAGAGGGAGCTTTACTCTGTATCTAACCCTGTACCTGCCCTGGGAGTGTTTGATGGGACAGTGTGGAGGGAGCTTTACTCTGTATCTAACCCTGTACCTGCCCTGGGAGTGTTTGATGGGACAGTGTAGAGGGAGCTTTACTCTGTATCTAACCCTGTACCTGCCCTGGGAGTGTTTGATGGGACAGTGTAGAGGGAGCTTTACTCTGTATCTAATCCTATACCTGCCCTGGGAGTGTTTGATGGGACAGTGTAGAGGGAGCTTTACTCTGTATCTAACCCTGTACCTGCCCTGGGAGTGTTTGATGGGACAGTGTAGAGGGAGCTTTACTCTCTATCTAACCCTGTACCTGCCCTGGGAGTGTTTGATGGGACAGTGTAGAGGGAGCTTTACTCTGTATCTAACCCTGTACCTGCCCTGGGAGTGTTTGATGGGACAGTGTAGAGGGAGCTTTACTCTCTATCTAACCCTGTACCTGCCCTGGGAGTGTTTGATGGGACAGTGTAGAGGGAGCTTTACTCTGTATCTAACCCGTGCTGTACCTGCCCTGGGAGTGTTTGATGGGACAGTGTAGAGGGAGCTTTACTCTGTATCTAACCCGTGCTGTACCTGCCCTGGGATTGTTTGATGGTACAGTGTATCATAGAATCATAGTATTCAGTTCCATTCGCAACCCCTCAGATAATGAAGCAGTCCATGCCCGCATGCAGCAAGACCTGGACAACATCCAGGCTTGGGCTGATAAGTGGCAAGTAACATTCGCACCAGACAAGTGCATGGAAGGAGGCCATTCAGCCCATTGAGTCCGTGCTGGTTCTATGCAAGAGCAATCCAGCTAGTCCCACTCCCCCACTCATTCCCCGTTGCCCTGCAAATTTTTTTCCTTTCAAGTACTTATCCAGTTCCCTTTTGAAGGCCATGATTGAATCTGCCTCCACCACCCCCTCAGGCAATGCATTCCAGATCCTAACCACTCGCTGTGTAAAAAAGTTTTTCCTCATGTCACCTTTGGTTCTTTTGCCAATCACCTTAAATCTGTGTCCTCTGGTTCTTGACCCTTCTGCCAATGGGAACAGTTTCTCTCTATCTACTCTGTCCAGACCCTTCATGATTTTGAAAACCTCGATCAAATCTCCTCGCAACCGTCTCTGTTCCAAGGAGAACAACCCCAGCTTCTCCAGTCTATCCACATAACTAAAGTCCCTCATCCCTGGAATCATTCTAGTAAATCTCCTCTGCACCCTCTCTAAGGCCTTCACATCTTTCCGAAAGTGCGGTGCCCAGAACTGGACACAATACCCCAGTTGTGACTTCCTTGCTTTTGTACTCTATGCCTCTATTTATAAAGCCCAGGACCCTGTATGCTTTTTTAACCGCTTCCTCAACCTGTCCTGCCACCTTCAACGATTTGTGCACAAACACCCCCAGATCTCTCTGTTCCTGTACCCCTTTTAGAGTTGTGCCCTCTAGTTTATATTGCCGCTCCACATTTTTCTGCATTAAATTTCATCTGCCACGTGTCCGCCCATGCCAGCAGCCTGTCTACGTCCTCTTGAAGTCTATCACGAACCTGCTCACTGATGCTCAGTTTGGGTTCTGCCAGGACCACTCGGCTCCAGACATCATTACAGCCTTGGTCCAATCATGGACAAAAGAGCTGAATTCCAGAGGTGAGGTGAGAGTGACTGCCCTTGACATCAAGGCAGCGTTTGACCGAGTGTGGCACCAAGGAGCCCTAGTAAAATTGAAGTCAATGGGAATCGGGGGAAAACTCTCCAGTAGCTGGAGTCATACCTAGCACAAACGAAGATGGTAGTGGTTGTTGGAGGCCAATCATCTCAGCCCCAGGACATTGCTGCAGGAGTTCCTCAGGGCAGTGTCCTAGGCCCAACCATCTTCAGCTGCTTCATCAATGACCTTCCCTCCATCATAAGGTCAGAAATGGGGATGTTCGCTGATGATTGCACAGTATTCAGTTCCATTCGCAACCCCTCAGATAATGAAGCAGTCCATGCCCGCATGCAGCAAGACCTGGACAACATCCAGGCTTGGGCTGATAAGTGGCAAGTAACATTCGCACCAGACAAGTGCCAGGCAATGACCATCTCCAACAAGAGAGAGTCTAACCACCTCCCCATAACATTCAACGGAATTACCATCGCCGAATCCCCCACCATCAACATCCTGGGGGTCACCATTGACCAGAAACTTAACTGGACCAGCCACATAAATACTGTGTCTACAAGAGCAGGTCAGAGGCTGGGTATTCTGCGACGAATGACTCACCTCCTGACTCCCCAAAGCCTTTCCACCATCTACAAGGCACAAGTCAGGAGTGTGATGGAATACTCTCCACTTGCCTGGATGAGTGCAGCTCCAACAACACTCAAGAAGCTCAACACCATCCAGGACAAAGCAGCCCGCTTGATTGGCACCCCATCCACCACCCTAAACATTCACTCCCTTCACCACCGGCGCACCGTGGCTGCAGTGTGTACCATCCACAGGATGCACTGCAGCAACTCGCCATGGCTTCTTCAACAGCACCTCCCAAACCCGCGACCTCTACCACCTAGAAGGACAAGAGCAGCAGGCACATGGGAACAATACCACCTGCACGTTCCCCTCCAAGTTACACACCATCCTGACTTGGAAATATATCGCCGTTCCTTCATCGTCGCTGGGTCAAAATCCTGGAACTCCCTTCCTAACAGCACTGTGGGAGAACCTTCACCATACGGACTGCAGCGGTTCAAGAAGGCGGCTCACCACCACCTTCTCAAGGGCAATTAGGGATGGGCAATAAATGCCGGCCTCGCCAGCGACGCCCACATCCCATGAACAAATAAAAAAAAACGATCCTCCTCACTGTTCACTACACTTCCAAGTTTTGTGTCATCTGCAAATTTTGAAGTTGTGCCCTGTACACCCAAGTCCAAGTCATTAATATATATCAAGAAAAGCAGTGGTCCTAGTACCGACCCCTGGGGAACACCACTGTACACCTCCCTCCAGTCCAAAAAACAACTGTTCATCACTACTCTCTGTTTCCTGTCTCTTAGCCAATTCTATATCCATGCTGCTACTGCCCCCTTTATTCCATGGGCTTCAATCTTGATGACAAGCCTATAATGCTGCACTCTATCAAACACCTTTTGAAAGTCCATATACACAACATCCACTGCATTGCCCTCGTCGACCCTTTCTGTTACCTCATCAAAAAACTCCATCAAGTTAGTTAAACACGATTTGCCTTTAACAAATCCATGCTGGCTTTCCCTAATCAATCCACAATTGTCCAAGTGACTGTTAATTCTGTCCTGGATTATCATTTCTAAAAGTTTCCCCACCACTGAGGTTAAACTGACTGGCCTGTAGTTACTGGGTTTATCCTTACATCCTTTTTTGAACAAGGGTGTAAAATTTGCAATTCTCCAGTCCTCTGGCACCACCCCCATATCTAAGGATGTTTGGAAGATTATGGCCAGTATCTCCGCAATTTCCACCCTTACTTCCCTCAGCAACCTAGGATGCATCCCATCCGGACCGGGTGATTTATTTACTTTAAGTACAGCCGGCCTTTCTAGTACCTCCTCTTTATCAATTTTTAGCCCATCCAGTATCTCAACTACATCTTCCTTTGCTGAGACTCTGGCAGCATCTTCTTCCTTGGTAAAGAAAGAGGGATGTGTAGAGGGAGCTTTACTCTGGATCTAACCTGTGCTGTACCTACCCTGGGAGTGTTTGATGGGGCAGTGTGGAGGGAGCTATACTCTGTATCTAACCCTGTACCTGCCCTGGGAGTGTTTGATGGGACAGTGTAGAGGGAGCTTTACTCTGTATCTAACCCTGTACCTGCCCTGGGAGTGTTTGATGGGACAGTGTAGAGGGTGCTTTACTCTGTATCTAACCCTGTATCTGCCCTGGGAGTGTTTGATGGGACAGTGCAGAGGTAGCTTTACTCTGTATCTAGCCCATGCCGTACCTGCCCTGGGAGTCTTTGATGGGACAGTGTAGAGGGAGCTTTACTCTGTATCTAACCCTGTCCCTGCCCGGGAGTGTTTGATAGGACAGTGCAGAGGGAGCTTTACTCTGTATCTAACCCGTGCTGTACCTGCCCTGGGAGTGTTTGATGGGACAGTGTAGACGGAGCTTTACTCTGTATCAAACCCTGTACCTGCCCTGGGAGTGTTTGATGGGACAGTGTAGAGGGTGCTTTACTCTGTATCTAACCCTGTACCAGCCCTGGGAGTGTTTGATGGGACAGTGTAGAGGGAGCTTTACTCTGTATCTAACCCGTGCTGTACCTGCCCTGGGAGTGTTTGATGGGACAGTGTAGAGGGAGCTTTACTCTGTATCTAACCTGTGCTGTACCTGCCCTGGGAGTGTTTGATGGGACAGTGTAGAGGGAGCTTTACTCTGTATCTAACCCTGTCCCTGCCTGGCAGTCTTTGATGGGACAGTGTAGAGGGAGCTTTACTCTGTATCTAACCCTGTACCTGCCCTGGGAGTGTTTGATGGGACAGTGTGGAGGGAGCTTTACCCTGTATCTAACCCGTGCTGTACCTGCCCTGCGAGTGTTTGATGGGACAGTGTAGACGGAGCTTTACTCTGTATCTAACCCTGTCCCTGCCCAGGAGTCTTTGATGGGACAGTGTAGAGGGAGCTTTACTCTGTATCTAACCCGTGCTGTACCTGCCCTGGGAGTGTTTGATGGGACAGTGTAGAGGGAGCTTTACTCTGTATCTAACCCTGTACCTGCCCTGGGAGTGTTTGATGGGACAGTGTAGAGGGAGCTTTACTCTGTATCTAACCTGTGCTGTACCTGCCCTGGGAGTGTTTGATGGGACAGTGTAGAGGGAGCTTTACTCTGTATCTAACCCTGTCCCTGCCCGGCAGTCTTTGATGGGACAGTGTAGAGGGAGCTTTACTCTGTATCTAACCCTGTACCTGCCCTGGGAGTGTTTGATGGGACAGTGTAGAGGGAGCTTTACTCTGTATCTAACCCTGTACCTGCCCTGGGAGTGTTTGATGGGACAGTGTAGAGGGAGCTTTACTCTGTATCTAACCCGTGCTGTACCTGCCCTGCGAGTGTTTGATGGGACAGTGTAGAGGGAGCTTTACTCTGTATCTAACCCTGTACCTGCCCTGGGAGTGTTTGATGGGACAGTGTAGAGGGAGCTTTACTCTGTATCTAACCCGTGCTGTACCTGCCCTGGGAGTGTTTGATGGGACAGTGTAGAGGGAGCTTTACTCTGTATCTAACCCGTGCTGTACCTGCCCTGGGAGTGTTTGATGGGACAGTGTAGAGGGAGCTTTACTCTGTATCTAACCCTGTCCCTGCCCCGGGAGTGTTTGATGGGACAGTGTAGAGGGAGCTTTACTCTGTATCTAACCCGTGCTGTACCTGCCCTGCGAGTGTTTGATGGGACAGTGTAGAGGGAGCTTTACTCTGTATCTAACCCTGTACCTGCCCTGGGAGTGTTTGATGGGACAGTGTAGAGGGAGCTTTACTCTGTATCTAACCCTGTACCTGCCCTGGGAGTGTTTGATGGGACAGTGTAGAGGGAGCTTTACTCTGTATCTAACCCTGTACCTGCCCTGGGAGTGTTTGATGGGACAGTGTAGAGGGAGCTTTACTCTGTATCTAACCCTGTACCTGCCCTGGGAGTGTTTGATGGGACAGTGTAGAGGGAGCTTTACTCTGTATCTAACCCTGTCCCTGCCCCGGGAGTGTTCACTGACAATCGTGGAGGAATGGAAGCAGCTGATTGAGTTTTGTGCATGTTGAACAGCAGGTGGTGCTGTTACCCCACAGGCTGAATCTCCTCTCCGAGCCTGTGACCAGAGTAACTCCCTCCACCAGTACCTCCCTCCACCAGTACCTCCCTCCACCAGTACCTCCCTCCACCGCTAACTCCCTCCACCAGTACCTCCCTCCACCAGTACCTCCCTCCACCAGTACCTCCCTCCACCGCTAACTCCCTCCACCGCTTACTCCCTCCACCGCTAACTCCATCCTCCGGTCACTCCTCCAATTATTCCCTCCGCCAGTCAGTCCCTCCACCAGACAGTCCCTCCTCCACTCACCCCCTCCTCTGGCCACTCTCTTCTCCGGTCACTCCCACCTCCGCTCACTCCTTCCACCGGTCACTCCCTCCTTCACTCACTCCCTCCTCCGCTCACTTCCTCAACCAGTCACTGCATCCTCCTGTCATTCCCTCCGCCGGTCACTCCCACCGTCGGTCACTCCCTCTGCTGGTCACTATTCCCTCCGCTCACTCCCTCCATGGACACTACCTCCTCCACTCACTCCCTCCATCGGTCACTCCCTTGATCGGTCACTACATCCTCCAGTCACTTCCTCCTCCAGTCAGGCCCTCCGCAGGTCTGTCCCTCCTCCGATTATTCCCTCAGCCAGTCACTCCCTCCTCCGGTCACTCCCTTCTCCGGTCACTCCCTCCTCCGGTCACTCCCTTCTCCGGTCACTCCCTCACAGCGATGGAGCTGATGCACGGGTTCCAACACCGTGCTCGGACACACCAGCTTGTGTACCGCCCTCCCCCGGCTCGTGTACCGCCCTCCCCCGGATCGCGTACCGCCCTCCCCTGGCTCGCGTACCGCCCTCTCCCGGCTCGTTAGAAGTTTGGAACTCTCTCCCTCAAACGGCAATTGATACGGCTAGTCAGAGTAGGAATGACAGGATAGCTAGGATGAATACGTGGCTTGAGAGATGGTGCAAGAGGGAGGGATTCAAATTCCTGGGCCATTGGAACCGGTTCTGGGGGAGGTGGGACCAGTACAAATTGGACGGTCTGCATCTGGGCAGGACTGGAACCAATGTCCTAGGGGGAGTGTTTGCTAGTGCTGTTGGGGAGGGTTTAAACTAATATGGCAGGGGGATGGGAACCGATGCAGGAAGTCAGTGGGAAATAAAGTGGTGACAGAAACAAAAGGCAGTAAGGGAGAGTGTACAGAACATGACCGGACAGATGGTCTGAGAAAGCAGGGCAAAGACCAAGGGAAGTCTAGATTAAACTGCATTTATTTCAATGCAAGAAATCTGATGGGCAAGGCAGATGAACTCAGGGCATGGATGGGTACATGGGACTGGGATGTTATAGCTATTACTGAAACATGGCTAAGGAAGGGGCAGGACTGGCAGCTCAATGTTCCAGGGTACAGATGCTATAGGAAAGATAGAGCAGGAGGTAAGAGAGGAGGGGGAGTTGCGTTCTTGATTAGGGAGAACATCACGGCAGTAGTGAGAGGGGATATATCCGAGGGTTCGCCCACTGAGTCTATATGGGTAGAACTGAAAAATAAGAAGGGAGAGATCACTTTGATAGGATTGTACTACAGACCCCCAAATAGTCAACGGGAAATTGAGAAGCAAATATGTAAGGAGATTACAGACAGCTGCAAGAAAAATAGGGTGGTAATAGTAGGGGACTTTAACTTTCCCAACATTGACTGGGACAGCCATAGCATTAGGGGCTTGGATGGAGAGAAATTTGTTGAGTGTATTCAGGAGGAATTTCTCATTCAGTATGTGGATGGCCCGACTAGAGAGGGGGCAAAACTTGACCTCCTCTTGGGAAATAAGGACGGGCAGGTGACAGAAGTGTTAGTGAGGGATCACTTTGGGACCAGTGATCATAATTCCATTAGTTTTAAGATAGCTATGGAGAATGATAGGTCTGGCCCAAAAGTTAAAATTCTAAATTGGGGAAAGGCCAATTTTGATGGTATTGGACAGGAACTTTCAGAAGTTGATTGGGAGAGTCTGTTGGCAGGCAAAGGGACGTCTGGTAAGTGGGAGGCTTTCAAAAGTGTGTTAACCAGGGTTCAGGGTAAGCACATTCCTTATAAAGTGAAGGGCAAGGCTGGTAGAAGTAGGGAACCTTGGATGACTCGGGAGATTGAGGCCCTAGTCAAAAAGAAGAAGGAGGCATATGACATGCATAGGCAGCTGGGATCAAGTGGATCCCTTGAAGAGTATAGTGATTGCCGGAGTAGAGTTAAGAGAGAAATCAGGAGGGCAAAAAGGGGACATGAGATTGCTTTGGCAGATAAGGCAAAGGAGAATCCAAAGAGCTTCTACAAATACATAAAGGGCAAAAGAGTAACTAGGGAGAGAGTAGGGCCTCTTAAGGATCAACAAGGTCATCTATGTGCGGAACCACAAGAGATGGTTGAGATCCTGAATGAATATTTCACATCGGTATTTACGGTTGAGAAAGGCATGGATGTTAGGGAACTTGTGGAAATAAATAGTGATGTCTTGAGGAGTGTACATATTACAGAGAGGGAGGTGCTGGAAGTCTTAACGCGCATCAAGGTAGATAAATCTCCGGGACCTGATGAAATGTATCCCAGGACGTTATGGGAGGTTAGGGAGGAAATTGCGGGTCCCCTAGCAGAGATATTTGAATCATCGACAGCTACAGGTGAGGTGCCTGAAGATTGGAGGGTAGCAAATGTTGTGCCTTTGTTTAAGAAGGGCGGCAGGGAAAAGCCTGGGAACTACAGACCGGTGAGCCTGACATCTGTAGTGGGTAAGTTGTTGGAGGGTATTCTGAGAGACAGGATCTACGGGCATTTGGAGAGGCAGGGACTGATTAGGAACAGTCAGCATGGTTTTGTGAGAGGAAAATCATGTCTCACGAATTTGATTGAGTTTTTTGAAGGGGTAACCAAGAAGATAGATGAGGGCTGTGCAGTAGACGTGGTCTACATGGACTTCAACAAAGCCTTTGACAAGGTACCGCATGGTAGGTTGTTATATAAGGTTAAATCTCATGGGATCCAAGGTGAGGTAGCCAATTGGATACAAAATTGGATTGACGACAGAAGACAGAGGGTGGTTGTAGAGGGTTGTTTTTCAAACTGGAGGCCTGTGACCAGCGGTGTGTCTCAGGGATCAGTGCTGGGTCCGCTGTTATTTGTTATTTATATTAATGATTTGGATGAGAATTTAGGAGGCATGGTTAGTAAGTTTGCAGATGACACCAAGATTGGTGGCATTGTGGACAGTGAAGAAGGTTATCTAGGATTGCAACGGGATCTTGATAAATTGGGCCAGTGGGCCGATGAATGGCAGATGGAGTTTAATTTGGATAAATGTGAGGTGATGCATTTTGGTAGATCGAATCGGGCCAGGACCTACTCCGTTAATGGTAGGGCGTTGGGGAGAGTTATAGAACAAAGAGATCTAGGAGTACAGGTTCATAGCTCCTTGAAAGTGGAGTCACAGGTGGATAGGGTGGTGAAGCAGGCATTCGGCATGCTTGGTTTCATTGGTCAGAACATTGAATACAGGAGTTGGGATGTCTTGTTGAAGTTGTACAGGGCATTGGTGAGGCCACACTTGGAGTACTGTGTACAGTTCTGGTCACCCTATTATAGAAAGGATATTATTAAACTAGAAAGAGTGCAGGAAAGATTTACTAGGATGCTACCAGGACTTGATGGTTTGACTTATAGGGAGAGGTTAGACAGACTGGGACTTTTTCCCCTGGAGAGTAGGAGGTTAAGGGGTGATCTTATAGAAGTCTATAAAATAATGAGGGGCATAGATAAGGTAGATAGTCAAAATCTTTTCCCAAAGGTAGGGGAGTCTATAACGAGGGGACATAGATTTAAGGTGAGAGGGGAGAGATACAAAAGGGTCCAGAGGGGCAATTTTTTCACTCAAAGGGTGGTGAGTGTCTGGAACGAGCTGCCAGAGGCAATAGTAGAGGCGGGTACAATTTTGTCTTTTAAAAAGCATTTGGACAGTTACATGGGTAAGATGGGGATAGAGGGATATGGGCCAAGTGCAGGCAATTGGGACTAGCTTAGTGGTATAAACTGGGCGACATGGACATGTTGGGCCGAAGGGCCTGTTTCCATGTTGTAACTTCTATGATTCTATGATAATTGCTAAATTTAAATCTGAGATAGATAGCTTTTTGGCAACAATGGTATTAAGGGATATGGGCCAAAGGCAGGTATATGGAGTTAGATCACAGATCAGCCATGATCTTATCAAATGGCGGAGCAGGCACGAGGGGCTGAATGGCCTCCTCCTGTTCCTATGTTCCTATGTGTACCACCCTCTCCTGGATCGTGTACCACTCTCTTCCACTTGTGTTCCACCTCCCCCTCTGGTTCTTTTGCCAATTACCTTAAATCTGTGTCCTCTGGTTACCGACCCTCCTGCCACTGGAAACAGTCTCTCCTTATTTACTCGATCAAAACCCCTCATGATTTTGAACCCCTCGATTAAATCTCACCTTAACCTTCTCTGCTCTAAGGAGAACAATCCCAGCTTCTCCAGTCTCTCCGCATAACTGAAGTCCCTCATCCCTGGGACCATCCTGGTAAATCTCCTCCGCACCCTCTCCAAGGCCTTGACATCCTTCCTAAAGTGCGGTGCCCAGAATTGGACACAATTCTCCAGCTGGGGCCTAACCAGTGTTTTATAAAGGTTTAGCATAACTCCCTTGTTTTTGTACTCTAGGCCTCTATTAATAAAGCCCAGGGATCCCTTTGAGTCACCACTTTCGGGGAGGGACGGGGGGAAACAGGAGAGAAAGGCAAAGAGTCAGCGGACTCTGCGGAGTTCAGCCCCCCCCCCCGCCGTGTTCCCTCGGGGCCTCCTGTTATCAGCTGGCCCGAAAAATAACCTTTAAACGCAGCCACCTCCTCTAGAATCCCATCCCACAGCACGAAGCACAAAACAGACAAGGAAGTGAGAATTACAGGCACAAAGTTCAGCTGAGACAGAAATTCCTGAGTGAGGATTGGGAGGGGGCGGAGCAACGCGCTGAAAACCATAACATCTGGAAGCAATTAAAACCACTTAGGAGAGAGAGGACTTGGTATTTGGGGCAGGATAGCTCCATCTCTCAGCCCCAGTCGGAGCAGAGAGAGAGAGAGAGAGAGAGATGAAGGACACGGCCCTACTCCCGCTCACCCTGTTATTGATCCCAGCCCTGGTTAAATGTCAGCAATCAACCAACTTCACCAGGTAAGAACTGGAACTGAGCAAATCAACAACTGAAAACTCTGCTCAAAATATTAAAGTTGGGGTTTTTTTTCCTAAAATCTGGCAGCGAGATTGAATGGCCTGGTGATCAGTGACTGCTGAGAGAGTGTGACGTACTGACTGCACAGAATGGAGGCTGGATTTTCCCATCGCAGAGCTCGCAGACGTTCCTGGGGATCGAGCCCAGATTGTCCGGGTCTGTTCCTCTGTCACACCCCAGTAATGCGCAATCGATCCCTAATATCACAAACCATTTCATCTTTGGCCCCTTCTCCCCAAGGTGTCAAAAGTGGACAAAATGTGAAGAATCTATTTATTCGTCCAGGACTGACCGTGGGTGTGCCGGGACTGACCGTGGGTGTGCCGGGACTGACCGTGGGGGTGCCGGGACTGACCGTGGGGGTGCCGGGACTGACCGTGTGTACCAGGACTGACCGTGTGTACCAGGACTGACCGTGGGTGTGCCGGGACTGACTGTGGGTGTGCCGGGACTGACCGGGTGTGCCGGGACTGACCGTGGGTACCAGGACTGACCGTGGGTACCAGGACTGACCGTGGGTGTGCCGGGACTGACCGGGTGTGCCGGGACTGACCGTGGGTGTGCCGGGACTGACCGTGGGTGTGCCGGGACTGACCGTGGGTGTGCCGGGACTGACCGTGGGTGTGCCGGGACTGACCGTGGGTGTGCCGGGACTGACCGTGGGTGTGCCGGGACTGACCGTGGGTGTGCCGGGACTGACCGTGGGTGTGCCGGGACGGACCGTGGGTGTAACAGGAGTGCCCAGATACAGAATAAAGCTGCCTCACCTGGTCCCAGAGTGTGAAAGGTGTGTGTTTCTCAATTCCTTGTCCTGATGTGCACTGTGGGCTGATGGAAGGCTCTGCCCTTGTATTTCAGGCCTGTTTTCCTCTGCGGTGGGCAAATCACCGGGGAGCAGGGATATATCGGCAGTGAAGGATTCCCTGCACCATATCCACCCAATAAGAAGTGTTCCTGGATCGTCACGGTTAGTGTATTGGGGTTGTGGGGCCACGCTCCGGTGTAGGTCTGTGTCGGTTCTGTGGGATCGGTTGAGAATATTGTCCCTGGGGGCAGGGGGCAGGGGGCAGGGGGCCATGCTGGGAGTACCATCTTCCCCAGACACATAAACACAATTATTAAGAGCATTGCTGACGTGGGCAGTGTGGACGTGGCTGTCTCACTCTCCACATCATCGCACTTTATAACCGATCTTCCATTGCTGGAAAACTATGGAGGTGTTGCTATCCCAGCATGCCAAGCAGCAGTGAAAGGCTTCTATTACGACCACACGCTCTCCTGGAAGCGGAAGAACGAGGTTTCGTTTATTTCGCACCTTTTCGTGTCCTCAGGGCACCCAAAGTCCTTCAGAACAAACGGTTTATAGCTGCAGTGCGGTCACTGTAGGCAAACACGGCAGCCAATTCTGCACAGTAAGATCCCACAGGGAATAAAGAGATGTTAGTCTGAGTCATCTGTTGCATCCGCCTGAGAGGGCAGACGAGGCCTCGGTTAAACGTAATTCAGCACCTCCGACAGTGCGGCGCTCCCTCGGTACCGCCCCTCCGACAGTGCGGCGCTCCCTCCGTACCGCCCCTCCGACAGTGCGGCGCTCCCTCGGTACCGCCCCTCCGACAGTGCGGCGCTCCCTCGGTACCGACCCTCCGACAATGCGGCGCTCCCTCGGTACCGACCCTCCGACAATGCGGCGCTCCCTCGGTACCACCCCTCCGACGGTGCGGCGCTCCCTCGGTACCGACCCTCCGACAGTGCGGCGCTCCCTCGGTACTGACCCTCCGGCAGTGCGGCGCTCCCTCGGTACCGACCCTCCGACGGTGCGGCGCTCCCTCGGTACTGACCCTCCGACAGTGCGGCGCTCCCTCGGTACTGGCACTGGGAGTGTCGGCCTGGATTTTGTGCTCAAGTCACTGGAGTGGGGCTCGAACCCTCGACCTTCTGACTCAGAGGGGAGAGAGAGAGAGAGAGAGAGAGCTCCCCACTGAGCCCCGGCTGGCACTAAACCAAAGAAACAATGGTGCTGTGAGGGGGTACTGGCAGTGCCCAGACCCGCTGGCGATCCGGAGGCTGTGGATAGAGGGTGCAGCGTGCGATCCCGAGGTTGTCAGACCCGCAGGTGAAGGGTCATCGTCCGGCAGCTGGTTCCAGCAGACTGGCAGAGGTCTTGGCCTTGGTCTCGGGACGTGCCAGACTCGAGCACTGGCACAGGCGGTCACCGTAAAACAGAAGCAAGTGCAGAACTGGTTGGGGGATTTTAAGCTGGCACCAGCACCCCTGGGTTGTGGAGGGGGGAAATCAGCCAGGGCTCCTCCACACACATGCCCTGCCCGACAGTGACCCCTGCCGGGCAGAGCAGGTGGGTGGAGGTCTGGTCAGGGCACGATTGGACTTGGCTGTAATATGCTCCATGGTCGAATATCTTGCTAACACTCACTGTCTGGGCTCTCACATAAAGAATAGGAACTTGGAGGAGCGACTGCAGTGAGAGTCGCTGCCCACACATCCCGTCCCCCAGTGGGAGTCGGTGCGTGTGGGACCCGTACCCCAGTGGGAGTCGGTGCGTGTGGGACCCGTCCCCCAGTGAGAGTCGGTGTGTGTGGGACCCGTACCCCAGTGGGAGTCGGTGCGTGTGGGACCCGTCCCCCAGTGAGAGTCGGTGCGTGTGGGACCCGTCCCCCAGTGAGAGTCGGTGTGTGTGGGACCCGTACCCCAGTGAGAGTCGGTGTGTGTGGGACCCGTCCCCCAGTGAGAGTCGGTGCGTGTGGGACCCGTACCCCAGTGGGAGTCGGTGTGTGTGGGACCCGTACCCCAGTGGGAGTCGGTGTGTGTGGGACCCGTACCCCAGTGGGAGTCGGTGTGTGTGGGACCCGTACCCCAGTGAGAGTCGGTGTGTGTGGGACCCGTCCCCCAGTGAGAGTCGGTGCGTGTGGGACCCGTACCCCAGTGGGAGTCGGTGTGTGTGGGACCCGTACCCCAGTGGGAGTCGGTGTGTGTGGGACCCGTACCCCAGTGGGAGTCGGTGTGTGTGGGACCCGTACCCCAGTGAGAGTCGGTATGTGTGGGACCCGTACCCCAGTGAGAGTCGGTGTGTGTGGGACCCGTACACCGGTGAGAGTCGGTGTGTGTGGGACCCGTACACCGGTGAGAGTCGGTGTGTGTGGGACCCGTACCCCAATGAGAGTTGGTGTGTGTGGGACCCGTACCCCAGTGAGAGTCGGTGTGTGTGGGACCCGTACACCGGTGAGAGTCGGTGTGTGTGGGACCCGTACCCCAATGAGAGTTGGTGTGTGTGGGACCCGTCCCCCAGTGAGAGTCGGTGTGTGTGGGACCCGTACCCCGGTGAGAGTCGGTGTGTGTGGGACCCGTACCCCGGTGAGAGTCGGTGTGTGTGGGACCCGTACCCCAGTGAGAGTCGGTGTGTGTGGGACCCGTACCCCGGTGAGAGTCGGTGTGTGTGGGACCCGCACCCCAGTGAGAGTCGGTGTGTGTGGGACCCGTACCCCAGTGAGAGTCGGTGTGTGTGGGACCCGTACCCCGGTGAGAGTCGGTGTGTGTGGGACCCGTACCCCGGTGAGAGTCGGTGTGTGTGGGACCCGCACCCCAGTGAGAGTCGGTGTGTGTGGGACCCGTACCCCAGTGAGAGTCGGTGTGTGTGGGACCCGTCCCCCAGTGAGAGTCGGTGTGTGTGGGACCCGTACCCCAGTCAGAGGCAGAGACAGTAAACACGGGCCTCTCTCTGTGCTGTGATTTCTCCGCTCGAGCCCACATTGACTCAGTTGGAATCTGTTCCTTGTTGCAGGTCCCTCAGGGACGAGTGGTGATTCTCTCATTCCGACACATGGACCTGGAGACAGATCCCATCTGCCGATATGATCACGTCAGTGTTTACAACGGGAACTCAGCCTCTGCCGGGAGACTCGGCCGATTCTGCGGCACCTTCCGCCCTGGAGCCGTGATGTCGACCAGCAACTCCTTGCTGATTGAGATGGAGTCAGACAACGACTCGGCAGGGAAGGGATTCCTGGCTATGTACACGGCTGGACTGCCCCACGAGAAAGGTGGGGGAGGAGAGAGGGGAGAGGGGGAGGAAGAGGAAGAGAGGGTGCCAGGGTGGGGGGTGGGGTGCAGGGGGCAGGGAGATAGAGCTAGGAAAGGAGGGGGAGAGAGAGCGGGAGAGGAGGGGGAGGGAGGGGGGAGGGGGAGCGGGAGGGGAGGAAGAGACGGTGCCAGGGTGGGGGGTGGGGTGCAGGGGGCAGGGGGCAGGGAGACAGGGCTAGGAGAGGGGAGGGGGGAGGGGGGAGTGGAGGAAGAGAGGGTGCCAGGGTGGGGGGTGGGGTGCAGGGGGCAGGGAGACAGGGCTAGGAGAGGAGGGGGAGAGGGAGAGGAGGGGGAGAGGGAGAGAGAGCGGGAGAGGAGTGGGAGGGGGAGGGGAGTGGGCAAGGAGAGAGGGAGCGGGCAGGGAGAGGAGGGGGCGGGAAGGGGGAGAGGGGGGGGCGGGGAGGGGGAGAGGGGAGAATAGGAGATTGCTGGAGGGTGGAGAGAGTGGAAATGATAAAAACTCTGAGGGTTCCTATGAGGTCTGAGTAACAATGGCCACACAGGGAGAGCTGGAGGCTTCAGTCGGACTGACGCTGACTGGGAGCGAGCTGGAGGCTTCAGTCGGACTGACGCTGGCGGGGAGCGAGCTGGAGGCTTCAGTCGGACTGACGCTGACGGGGAGCGAGCAGGAGGCTTCAGTCGGAAGCGAGCTGCACCTAATTGTGTATTTTTAATCTTTCAGAGAATCAGTTCTGTGGAGGGAAATTGGTTAAACCCCAGGGATCGTTCAAGACCCCGAACTGGCCCGAGAAGACATACCCGACGGGCATCAGCTGTTCCTGGCACATTGTGAGCAGACCCAATGAGGTACAGTCACTCCCTGCTGCACAGAGCTCCAACTGATAAACCCCAGCACAAAAACTCATGTTTTATTTTTAACTCTTTGACAGTTCATCGAACTAAAATTTGAGAAGTTTGGCATTGAGAATGATAACTACTGTCGATACGATTACGTGGCCGTGTTCAATGGTGGGAAAAGTGTTGAAGCCGAACGAGTTGGGAAATTCTGTGGAGACAGTCCTCCAGAGTAAGTCCACGATTCACTGCCGTGTTATCCTGAGCACATTGTATGTTACATTTATGTCTCGTGTGTTATATGTATGTAAGTTTGTATACATTGTATTTTCTTTGTGCTTTCATAGAATCCTATAACACAGAAGGAGGCCATTCGGCCCATCGTACCTGTGCCGGCCCTTTGAAAGAGCTATCCAATTGATCCCACTCCCCTGCTCTTTCCCCTTAGCCCTGCAAATTTTTCCTTTTCAAGTATTTATCCAATTCCCTTTTTCAAAGTTACTATTGAATCTGCTTCCACCGCCCTTTCAGGCAGCGCGTTCCAGTATATTCCTGGGGCCAATATTTATCCCTCAACCAACATCAGTAAAACAGATGATCTGGTCATTATCACATTGCTGTTTGTGGGATCTTGCTGTGCGCAAATTGGCTGCTGCGTTTCCTACATTATAACAGTGACTACACTTCAAAAAAGTGCCTCATTGGCTGTGAAACACTTTGGGACGTCCTGAGGTGGTGAAAGGTGCAATAGAGAGGTTACAGGCGGGGTGTCCGGGGGCAGGTTACAGGCGGGGTGTCCGGGGGCAGGTTACAGGCGGGGTGTCCGGGGGACAGGTTACAGGCGGGGTGTCCGGGGGACAGGTTACAGGCGGGGTGTCCGGGGGACAGGTTACAGGCGGGGTGTCCGGGGGACAGGTTACAGGCGGGGTGTCCGGGGGACAGGTTACAGGCGGGGTGTCCGGGGGACAGGTTACAGGCGGGGTGTCCGGGGGACAGGTTACAGGCGGGGTGTCCGGGGGACAGGTTACAGGCGGGGTGTCCGGGGGACAGGTTACAGGCGGGGTGTCCGGGGGCAGGTTACAGGCGGGGTGTCCGGGGGCAGGTTACAGGCGGGGTGTCCGGGGGACAGGTTACAGGCGGGGTGTCCGGGGGACAGGTTACAGGCGGGGTGTCCGGGGGACAGGTTACAGGCGGGGTGTCCGGGGGACAGGTTACAGGCGGGGTGTCCGGGGGACAGGTTACAGGCGGGGTGTCCGGGGGACAGGTTACAGGCGGGGTGTCCGGGGGCAGGTTACAGGCGGGGTGTCCGGGGGACAGGTTACAGGCGGGGTGTCCGGGGGACAGGTTACAGGCGGGGTGTCCGGGGGCAGGTTACAGGCGGGGTGTCCGGGGGCAGGTTACAGGCGGGGTGTCTGGGGGCAGGTTACAGGCGGGGTGTCCGGGGGACAGGTTAAAGGCGGGGTGTCCGGGGGGAGGTTACAGGCGGGGTGTCCGGGGGCAGGTTACAGGCGGGGTGTCCGGGGGCAGGTTACAGGCGGGGTGTCCGGGGGCAGGTTACAGGCGGGGTGTCCGGGGGACGGGTTACAGGCGGGGTGTCCGGGGGGAGGTTACAGGCGGGTATCCAGGGGAGGTTACAGGCGGGGTGTCCGGGGGGCAGCTTACAGGCGGGGTGTCCGGGGGGCAGCTTACAGGCGGGGTGTCCGGGGGGCAGCTTACAGGCGGGGTGTCCGGGGGGCAGCTTACAGGCGGGGTGTCCGGGGGGCAGGTTACAGGCGGGGTGTCCGGGGGGCAGGTTACAGGCGGGGTGTCCGGGGGGCAGGTTACAGGCGGGGTGTCCGGGGGGCAGGTTACAGGCGGGGTGTCCGGGGGGCAGGTTACAGGCGGGGTGTCCGGGGGGCAGGTTACAGGCGGGGTGTCCGGGGGGCAGGTTACAGGCGGGGTGTCCGGGGGGCAGGTTACAGGCGGGGTGTCCGGGGGGCAGGTTACAGGCGGGGTGTCCGGGGGGCAGGTTACAGGCGGGGTGTCCGGGGGGCAGGTTACAGGCGGGGTGTCCGGGGGGCAGGTTACAGGCGGGGTGTCCGGGGGGCAGGTTACAGGCGGGGTGTCCGGGGGGCAGGTTACAGGCGGGGTGTCCGGGGGGCAGGTTACAGGCGGGGTGTCCGGGGGGCAGGTTACAGGCGGGGTGTCCGGGGGGCAGGTTACAGGCGGGGTGTCCGGGGGGCAGGTTACAGGCGGGGTGTCCGGGGGGCAGGTTACAGGCGGGGTGTCCGGGGGGCAGGTTACAGGCGGGGTGTCCGGGGGGCAGGTTACAGGCGGGGTGTCCGGGGGGCAGGTTACAGGCGGGGTGTCCGGGGGGCAGGTTACAGGCGGGGTGTCCGGGGGGCAGGTTACAGGCGGGGTGTCCGGGGGGCAGGTTACAGGCGGGGTGTCCGGGGGGCAGGTTACAGGCGGGGTGTCCGGGGGGCAGGTTACAGGCGGGGTGTCCGGGGGGCAGGTTACAGGCGGGGTGTCCGGGGGGCAGGTTACAGGCGGGGTGTCCGGGGGGCAGGTTACAGGCGGGGTGTCCGGGGGGCAGGTTACAGGCGGGGTGTCCGGGGGACAGGTTACAGGCGGGGTGTCCGGGGGACAGGTTACAGGCGGGGTGTCCGGGGGACAGGTTACAGGCGGGGTGTCCGGGGGACAGGTTACAGGCGGGGTGTCCGGGGGACAGGTTACAGGCGGGGTGTCCGGGGGAGGTTACAGGCGGGGTGTCCGGGGGGAGGTTACAGGCGGAGTGTCCGGGGGACAGGTTACAGGCGGGGTGTCCAGGGGACAGGTTACAGGCGGGGTGTCCGGGGGAGGTTACAGGCGGGGTGTCCGGGGGGAGGTTACAGGCGGAGTGTCCGGGGGACAGGTTACAGGCGGGGTGTCCGGGGGGGAGGTTACAGGCGGAGTGTCCGGGGGAGGTTACAGGCGGAGTGTCCGGGGGGAGGTTACAGGCGGGGTGTCCGGGGGAGGTTACAGGCGGGGTGTCCGGGGGAGGTTACAGGCGGAGTGTCCGGGGGGGGAGGTTACAGGCGGGGTGTCCGGGGGGAGGTTACAGGCGGAGTGTCCGGGGGGAGGTTACAGGCGGGGTGTCCGGGGGAGGTTACAGGCGGGGTGTCCGGGGGGCAGGTTACAGGCGGGGTGTCCGGGGGGAGGTTACAGGCGGAGTGTCCGGGGGGAGGTTACAGGCGGGGTGTCTGGGGGGAGGTTACAGGCGGGGTGTCCGGGGGGAGGTTACAGGCGGAGTGTCCGGGGGGGAGGTTACAGGCGGGGTGTCCGTTCACCTCAAAGCCTCACAGGTTACGTTGTCTGTTTTTTGTTACAGTCCGATTATCTCCGAGGGAAATGAGATGCTCGTGCAGTTCGTGTCTGATCTGAGTGTGACCGCCGATGGGTTTTTGGCAAAGTATGATGTGAGGCGTAAGATGGGGGCGGATGGCCAGCCCCTCCCTCTTCCCACCACCACCACCACCACCACCACCACCAAGGCACCCAGACGTAAAGTTATTGGTGCACCCACCAGCACCAAGGCACCCAGACGCAAAGTTATTGGTGCACCCACCAGCACCAAGGCACCCAGACGTAATGGTATGGTTACTGCCAGTGCCCACACTGCCCCGGTAATCCTGAACACACAGGTTCCTGCACTGTACAGCTTCCCCTATTAACCTGTGTCGTCAGAAGTCTCCCTGCGGTCAGTATCCCAGGTGAACCTGCTGATTAAAAGGGAGTCTGGGATGCAGACACATGGCTTTGTTCAACCTAACAGACCTTCTCCCTCTCTCCCTCTCTCCCTCTCTCCGTCCCCGGCTCACGCTGCTCTCCCTCTCTCCCACTCTCCCTCTCTCCCTCTCTCCCTCCCCCGGCTCATGCTGCTCTCCCACTCTCCCTCTCTCCCACTCTCCCTCTCTCCCTCTCTCCCTCTCTCCGTCCCCGGCTCACGCTGCTCTCCCTCTCTCCCACTCTCCCTCTCTCCTCTCTCTCCACTCTCCCACTCTCCCACTCTCCCACTCTCCCACTCTCCCACCCCGGCTCACGCTGCTCTCCCTCTCTCCCTCTCTCCGTCCCCAGCTCACGCTGCTCTCCCTCTCTCCCTCTCTCCGTCCCAGCTCACGCTGCTCTCCCTCTCTCCCACTCTCCCTCTCTCCGTCCCCGGCTCACGCTGCTCTCCCTCTCTCCCTCTCTCCCTCTCTCCCCTCCCCGGCTCACGCTGCTCTCCCACTCTCCCTCTCTCCCTCTCTCGTCCCCGGCTCACGCTGCTCTCCCACTCTCCCACTCTCCCACTCTCCCTCTCTCCCTCTCTCCCTCTCTCCTCTCTCCCCACTCTCCCACTCTCCCACTCCCACTCTCCCACTCTCCCACTCTCCCTCCCCGGCTCACGCTGCTCTCCCACTCTCCCTCTCTCCCACTCTCCCTCCCCGGCTCACGCTGCTCTCCCTCTCTCCCTCCCCAGCTCACGCTGCTCTCCCTCTCTCCCACTTGACCCGGCTAACACTGAGTTACAAGGTGCATGATGTGGATTATTCCCCCTATGCCAGTGTGTAGATTATTTCCTTCTGTGCCCGAGATCCTTTTACTAATGTTGCCGTGTTAATTGTTCCCCCACAGCTCGGCCTCCCTCCCCTCTGTAGGACCAAGGTGTCGCAGGAAGGGGACTTTGCAGAGCAACTTCTGTGCCAGCGACTTCGGTAAGAGATGCGACGCTCGGTCATGGTGTCTCCGTGATGGTCCTCGCCGTTTGGCGTCTCCGGTGAGGTCCTCGCCGTTTGCGTCTCCGGTGATGGTCCTCGCCGTTTGGCGTCTCCGGTGATGGTCCTCGCCGTTTGGCGTCTCCGGTGATGGTCCTCGCCGTTTGGCGTCTCCGGTGATGGTCCTCGCCGTTTGGCGTCTCCGGTGATGGTCCTCGCCGTTTGGCGTCTCCGGTGATGGTCTCGCCGTTTGGCGTCTCCGGTGATGGTCCTCGCCGTTTGGCGTCTCCGGTAAGGTTCTTTCTACGTGTGCTCTCACTCTCTGTCACTGACTCAGTTGGGTTTCTTTCTCTCTTTCAGTAATCTCAGGCCAGGTGATGAATGTAGTCCCGAGCGGGCAGACTCTCCTGGCCACCATCTCCGTCATCAACACCTACAAGGCTGGAAACCTGCAGACAAGGCAGGTCGGGGACAATACGATCGCCAAAATGGTGGTGGTGTGCAAACGATGCCCCGTCCTAAAACGAGGTACGAAACCAATACAATCTGACCCTTAACGGGCACTGGTCACTGCTACAGAACCACACACACTGACCCTTAACGGACCTTCTCAGTGGGGAGCTCTCTCTCTCGTGGGTTCGAGCCCCACTCCAGAGATTGAGCACAAAATCCAGGCCGACACTCCCAGTGCAGTACTGAGGGAGCGCCGCACTGTCGGAGGGTCAGTACTGAGGGAGCGCCGCACTGTCGGAGGGTCAGTACTGAGGGAGCGCCGCACTGTCGGAGGGTCGTACTGAGGGAGCGCCGCACTGTCGGAGGGTCGGTACTGAGGGAGCGCTGCACTGTCGGAGGGTCGGTACTGAGGGAGCGCCGCACTGTCGGAGGGTCGGTACTGAGGGAGCGCCGCACTGTCGGAGGGTCGGTACTGAGGGAGCGCCGCACTGTCGGAGGGTCGGTACTGAGGGAGCGCCGCACTGTCGGAGGGTCGGTACTGAGGGAGCGCCGCACTGTCGGAGGTCGGTACTGAGGGAGCGCCGCACTGTCGGAGGGTCGGTACTGAGGGAGCGCCGCACTGTCGGAGGGTCGGTACTGAGGGAGCGCCGCACTGTCGGAGGGTCGGTACTGAGGGAGCGCCGCACTGTCGGAGGGTCAGTACTGAGGGAGCGCCGCACTGTCGGAGGGTCAGTACTGAGGGAGCGCTGCACTGTCGGAGGGTCAGTACTGAGGGAGCGCCGCACTGTCGGAGGGTCAGTACTGAGGGAGCGCTGCACTGTCGGAGGGTCAGTACTGAGGGAGTGCTGTACTGTCGGAGGTGCCGTCTTTCAGATGAGGACGTTAAACCGAGGCCCCGTCTGCCCTCTTAGGTGGATGTAAAAAGATCCCACGGCCATTATTTCACTGGCTCAGCCCGGCCCACGAGTCCTGTTCCCTCTGCTCACAGACATTCATTTCTATTTCTCCCCCTTCAGGTACCAGTTACACTCTGATGGGCCCCGTGGACCAGCAGGGCCGTGGACGAATCCTGCCAGACAGCTTCTTCCTCATCTACAAGGCTCAGCAGCACCAAGTACTGACCAAGCTCACCTCACGGAGATGCTAAAGGGGAATATATAAGGCAGCGAGAAATCGCCCAGCACTTCCCACCCCCACCCCACCCCCACCCTAACCCCCACCCTAACCCCCACCCTAACCCCCACCCCCACCCCCACCCTAACCCCCACCCTAACCCCCACCCTAACCCCCACCCTAACCCCCACCCTAACCCCCACCCCACCCCCACCCCACCCCCACCCCCACCCTAATCCCACCCCCACCCCCACCCTAACCCCCACCCTAATCCCCACCCTAACCCCCACCCTAACCCCCACCCTACCCCCACCCTAACCCCCACCCTAACCCCCTGCCCACCCCCTAACCCCCACCCACCCCACACTCACCCTAACCTCCACCCCAACCCCCCTCACCCCAACCCCAACCACCCCCACCCTCTCCCTAACTCCAGACACACTCGCATCCTCACCCCCACCCCACCCTCACCCTAACCCCCACCCAAATCCACCCTCACCCTAAAGCCCACCCCACCCCATCCCCAGCACACCCTAACCCCCACCCTAACTCTAACTCCCACCCTATCCCCACCCCACCCTAACCCTAACCCACCCACACTCGCACCCACCCTATCCCCACCCCACTCTAACCATACCCGCTCCCACCCACATACACAAGTCCCGCCCCCCCGGTCTGGAAAACCCTCGAGAGATCATCTAATTTTAATAAAAGTTATTAATAAAAATACTTCAATAAAACTCAGCCTTGTTTTCCTTTCACATGGGTTCATCCCACGGGGATCCTGAGACGTGTCCTGGGTTCAGTGCAATCCCAAACCCATCGAGTGGTGGCCCACAATCTGACCACAGGGAGTTGCCCAAGCGATGAGATCAATGTCCCCTCCCCCAGTTCGCTGTAGGTCCCAGGGAGAGAGTTGGACCGTTCTGCTCAGTGACCACAGACCCACCACCCAAACTGGCAATAACACGCTGAGAGCACAAAGCACGGCTCGGGTCTAACCCGGGTTTTATCTGGGAGTGTTTGATGGGACAGTGTAGAGGGAGCTTTACTCTGTATCTAACCCGTGCTGTACCTGCCCTGGGAGTGTTTGACGGGACAGTGTAGAGGGAGCTTTACTCTGTATCTAACCCTGTACCTGCCCTGGGAGTGTTTGATGGGACAGTGTAGAGGGAGCTTTACTCTGTATCTAACCCTGTACCTGCCCTGGGAGTGTTTGACGGGACAGTGTAGAGGGAGCTTTGCTCTGTATCTAACCCGCGCTGTACCTGCCCTGGGAGTGTTTGATGGGACAGTGTAGAGGGAGCTTTACTCTGTATCTAACCCGCGCTGTACCTGCCCTGGGAGTGTTTGATGGGAACATAGGAGCAGGAGTAGGCCATTCAGCCCCTCGTGCCTGCTCCGCCATTTGATAAGATCATGGCTGATCTGTGATCTAACTCCATATACCTGCCTTTGGCCCATATCCCTTAATAACTTTGGTTGCCAAAAAGCTATCTATCTCAGATTTAAATTGAGCAATTGAGCTAGTATCAATTGCCGTTTGCGGAAGAGAGTTCCAAACTTCTACCACCCTTTGTGTGTAGAAATGTTTTCTAATCTCACTCCTGAAAGGTCTGGCTCTAATTTTTAGACTGTGCCCCCTACTCCTAGAATCCCCAACCAGCGGAAATAATTTCTCTCTATCCACCCTATCCGTTCCCCTTAATATCTTATAAACTTCGATCAGATCACCCCTTAACCTTCGAAACTCGAGAGAATACAACCCCAATTTGTGTAATCTCTCCTCGTAACTTAACCCTTGCAGTCCGGGTATCATTCTAGTAAACCTACGCTGCACTCCCTCCAAGGCCAATATGTCCTTCCGAAGGTGCGGTGCCCAGAACTGCTCACAGTACTCCAGGTGCGGTCTAACCAGGGTTTTGTATAGCTGCAGCATAACTTCTGCCCCCTTGTACTCCAGTCCTCTAGATATAAAGGCCAACATTCCATTAGCCTTCTTGATTATTTTCTGCACCTGTTCATGACACTTCAATGATCTGTGTACCTGAACCCCTAAGTCCCTTTGGACATCCATTGTTTTTAACTTTTTACCATTTAGAAAGTACCCTGTTCTATCCTTTTTTGATCCAAAGTGGATGACCTCACATTTGTCTGCATTGAATTCCATTTGCCACAGTTTTGCCCATTCACCGAATCTATCAATTACGCTTTGTAATTTTATGTTTTCATCGACACTGCTTACAATGCCACCAATCTTTGTATCATTGGCAAACTTAGATATGAGACTTTCTATGCCTTCATCTAAGTCGTTAATAAATATTGTGAATAATTGAGGCCCCAAGACAGATCCCTGCGGGACTCCACTAGTCACATCCTGCCAATGTGAGTACCTACCCATTATCCCTACTCTCTGTCACCTTTCGCTCAGCCAACTTCCTAACCAAGTCCGTACTTTTCCCTCGATTCCATGGGCTTCTATCTTAGCTAACAGTCTCTTATGTGGGACTTTATCAAATGCCTTCTGGAAGTCCATATAAATAACATCCATTTACATTCCCCTGTCCACTACTTTAGTCACCTCTTCAAAAATTCAATCAGGTTTGTCAGGCACGACCTACCTTTCACAAATCCATGCTGGCTCTCTCTGATTAATTGAAAATTCTCGAGGTGTTCAGTCACCCTATCCTTAATTATAGACTCCAGCATTTTCCCCACAACAGATGTTAGGCTAACTGGTCTATAATTCCCTGGTTTCCCTCTCTCTCCTTTCTTAAAAAGTGGAGTGACATGTGCAATTTTCCAATCTAGAGGGACAGTTCCTGAATCTAGAGAACTTTGAAAGATTCTAGTTAGGGCATCTGCAATGTGCTCACCTACTTCCTTTAAAACCCTGGGATGGAAACCATCTGGTCCTGGGGATTTATCACTCTTTAGTGCTGTTATTTTCTTCATTACTGTTGTTTTACTTATGTTAATTTTATCGAGTCGCTGTCCCCGATTCAATATTAGTTTTCTTGGGATTTCCGGCATGCTATCCTCTTTTTCTACAGTAAATACTGACACAAAGTAATCGTTCGACATGTCATTGTTGGGACCGTGTGGAGGGAGTGTTACTGGATTGGGGAGATTGTGAGCCAGTTACTGTGGGACGGCCGCTCCTTTCTGGTGTAACATGAATCTCTGAGGCCGGATTGGTTGAGTTTGAGCAGGCGGCCAGGATCATGGGGTGAGCTCCTTCCCCCCACTGAGTGGTTTGACTGAATGCTCACACTGCCAACACTGTCCCTTTAAACTTCATCATCATTTACAAGGCTGAGCAGCACCAAGTACAGACTGAACTCACCTCACGGAGATACGAAAGGGGAACAGACAGGGCGGCGGTAAATCGCCCAGCACTTCCTCACCCTCACCCTCACCCACCCTCACCTCATCCTCACCCTCACCACCACCCTCACCCACATCCTCACCCTCACCTCATCCTCACCTCATCCTCACCCTCACCCCCACCCTCACCCTCACCCTCACTCACCCTCACCCCCACCCTCACCCCCACCCTCACCCTCACCCACCCTCACCTCATCCTCACCCTCACCCCCACCCTCACCCACATCCTCACCCTCACCTCATCCTCACCTCATCCTCACCCTCACCCCCACCCCCACCCTCACCCTCACCCACCCTCACCCTCATCCTCACCCTCACCCCCACCCCACCCTCACCCCACCCTTACCCTCACCCCACCCTCACCCTCACCCTCACTCCCACCCTCACCCCACCCTCACCCTCACCCCACCCTCACCCTCACCGTCACCCTCACCCCACCTTCACCCTCACCATCGGAGGGTCAGTACTGAGGGAGTGCTGCACTGTTGGATGTGCCGTCTTTTGGATGAGATGTTAAACCGAGGCCCCGTCTGCATTAGGGTGGGGTGTGGGTGTGAGTGGGGTGAGGTGGATTAACCCTTTTGAGTACTGAATGTCTTTTGTAACTTGCACGTTATTTACCAGCGCTCCCTCAGCACTGACCCTCCGACAGTGCAGCGCTCCCTCAGTACTGACCCTCCGACAGTGCGGCGCTCCCTCAGTACTGACCCTCCGACAGTGCGGCGCTCCCTCAGTACTGACCCTCCGACAGTGCG
The DNA here is from genome assembly GCF_035084215.1 of Heptranchias perlo. NCBI lineage: Eukaryota > Metazoa > Chordata > Chondrichthyes > Hexanchiformes > Hexanchidae > Heptranchias > Heptranchias perlo. The sequence continues at coordinate 28,926,734 of NC_090359.1, read as the reverse complement.
GCGCTCCCTCAGTACTGACCCTCCGACAGTGCGGCGCTCCCTCAGTACTGACCCTCCGACAGTGCGGCGCTCCCTCAGTACTGACCCTCCGACAGTGCGGCGCTCCCTCAGTACTGACCCTCCGACAGTGCGGCGCTCCCTCAGTACTGACCCTCCGACAGTGCAGCGCTCCCTTAGTACTGACCCTCCGACAGTGCAGCGCTCCCTCAGTACTGACCCTCCGACAGTGCAGCGCTCTCTCAGTACTGACCCTCCGACAGTGCGGCACTCCCTCAGTACTGACCCTCCGACAGTGCAGCGCTCCCTCAGTACTGACCCTCTGACAGTGCAGCGCTCCCTCAGTACTGACCCTCCGACAGTGCGGCACTCCCTCAGTACTGACCCTCCGACAGTGCGGCACTCCCTCAGTACTGACCCTCCGACAGTGCGGCACTCCCTCAGTACTGACCCTCCGACAGTGCGGCACTCCCTCAGTACTGACTCTCCGACAGTGCGGCACTCCCTCAGTACTGACCCTCCGACAGTGCAGCGCTCTCTCAGTACTGACCCTCCGACAGTGCAGCACTCTCTCAGTACTGACCCTCCGACAGTGCAGCGCTCCCTCAGTACCGACCCTCCGACAGTGCAGCCCCTCAGTACTGCCCCTCCGACAGTGCGGCGCTCCCTCAGTACTGACCCTCCGACAGTGCGGCGCTCCCTCAGTACTGACCCTCCGACAGTGCGGCGCTCCCTCAGTACTGCCGGATTAGCCTGACTCCACTTATTGTGTGAGTTTTTGAGTAAACAATGGGGACTCAGGTGAGGTTCTCGAAAGCAGCAGAGCCCATGGACCAGAATCACCGCCTTGAGAGGTGAAGGGGAAATGCTGAACAAAAGGGGGTCTGTAGTGAGTGTGAGCTGTAGTGAGTGGGGTCTGTAGTGAGTGTGAGCTGTAGTGAGTGGGGTCTGTAGTGAGTGTGAGCTGTAGTGAGTGGATAGGCATGGACAGGAGGCGCGATGATCCTGCGCACTGGGTCAGGGACCGGACGGTCAGCCACAGGCAGGAATGGGCCAGACTGGAATATTTGGAGGATCCACAGCAGAGAGACGGTTGAGTGCTCTCTCACCCCTGCAATCCAAGTGTGGATCTAATGGAGACGGTTGAGCTGCTCCTGATACGGTCATGACTTTAATCTCTCTGTGTGTCGGTGATGTTTGCAGCATTAAGGAATGTTCCGGATATGAGCCGGTCCCTGAGGGACGGTGAAGTGGCAGGTTCTTGACGTCAGTCCCTGATCATTCCCAGATTGTCCTGATTCAGTTCCAGGCATTTGGAGTTGATTAGACGGCAGCACAGACTGCCTGACACTCACTGCAAAAACATATACACACTCACACATAAATACACATATACACACGCACACACACATATACACACTCACACACAAATACACATATATACACACTCACACACACACATATACACACTCGCACACAAATACACATATATACACACTCACGCACACACACAGATACACACTCACACACACATGTATACACATATACACACTCACACACACAGATATACACACTTGCACACAAATACACACATATACACACTCGCACACACACAGATACACACATGTATACACACTCGCACACAAATACACACCCATGGTTGAATGTCTTGTCAGTGTCCGGGTTCACACAAGATGAACAGGCACTCGGCTGAGACACAAGAGGGTGACTTGAACCTGTGGAAAATGAGCCTTTGGAGGAGGGAGGATGGAATTAGGGAAAAGGATGGAGGGAAAGTCTCTCGTATCTTGATCGTGACAGGGACCTGCAAGCCTCCGAGCAGGGTCAATCGGTAACTTAAGATAACGACAGTGAATGGGCAGTTAAACACCAATCGCTGACCACAGCATCTCACTGAGTTGATGCTCAAATCCCAGCCAATCTTTCTGTTGGCTGATTATATGCAACAGATTGACTGCAATGGATTGTAGGAGTTTTCAGATGGTAATCAGTTGGATAAATGCCTGAAATAAGGAAAGTTATTTACAACCAGCTGGACTTCAGTCAGATCCACTATCGACAGAAAATGGAATATTCACTTTATCGGGAGGATGTCAGCGCTGGGAATGGAGCATCTCCAGGGACCTGCATTCCCATCAAACACTCCCAGGGCAGGTACAGCACGGGTTAGATACCAGAGTAAAGCTCCCTCTACACTGTCCCATCAAACACTCCCAGGGCAGGTACAGGGTTAGATACAGAGTAAAGCTCCCTCTACACTGTCCCATCAAACACTCCCAGGGCAGGTACAGGGTTAGATACAGAGTAAAGCTCCTCTACACTGTCCCATCAAACACTCCCAGGGCAGGTACAGGGTTAGATACAGAGTAAAGCTCCCTCTAAATTGGGGAAATTGGCCTAAATTGGGGAAAGGCCAATTTTGATGGTATTAGACAGGAACTTTCAGAAGTTGATTGGGAGAGTCTGTTGGCAGGCAAAGGGACGTCTGGTAAGTGGGAGGCTTTCAAAAGGGTGTTAACCAGGGTTCAGGGTAAGCACATTCCTTATAAAGTGAAGGGCAAGGCTGGTAGAAGTAGGGAACCTTGGATGACTCGGGAGATTGAGGCACTAGTCAAAAAGAAGAAGGAGGCATATGACATGCATAGGCAGCTGGGATCAAGTGGATCCCTTGAAGAGTATAGAGATTGCCGGAGTAGAGTTAAGAGAGAAATCAGGAGGGCAAAAGGGGATATGAGATTGCTTTGGCAGATCAGGCAAAGGTGAATCCAAAGAGCTTCTACAATACATAAAGGGCAAAAGGGTAACTAGGGAGAGAGTAGGGCCTCTTAAGGATCAACAAGGTCATCTATGTGCGGAACCACAAGAGATGGGTGAGATCCTGAATGAATATTTCACATCGGTATTTACGGTTGAGAAAGGCATGGATGTTAGGGAACTTGGGGAAATAAATAGTGATGTCTTGAGGAGTGTACATATTACAGAGAGGGAGGTGCTGGAAGTCTTAACGCGCATCAAGGTAGATAAATCTCCGGGACCTGATGAAATGTATCCAGGACGTTATGGGAGGTTAGGGAGGAAATTGCGGGTCCCCTAGCAGAGATATTTGAATCATCCACCGCTACAGGTGAGTGCCTGAAGATTGGAGGGTAGCAAATGTTGTGCCTTTGTTTAAGAAGGGCGGCAGGGAAAAGCCTGGGGAACTACAGACCAGTGAGCCTGACATCTGTAGTGGGTAAGTTGTTAGAGGGTATTCTGAGGGACAGGATCTACAGGCATTTGGAGAGGCAGGGACTAATTCGGAACAGTCAGCATGGTTTTGTGAGAGGAAAATCATGTCTCACGAATTTGATTGAGTTTTTGAAGGGGTAACCAAGAAGATAGATGAGGGCTGTGCAGTAGACGTGGTCTACATGGACTTCAGCAAAGCCTTTGACAAGGTACCGCATGGTAGGTTGTTATATAAGGTTAAATCTCATGGGATCCAAGGTGAGGTAGCCAATTGGATACAAAATTGGATTGACGACAGAAGACAGAGGGTGGTTGTAGAGGTTGTTTTTCAAACTGGAGGCCTGTGACCAGCGGTGTGTCTCAGGGATCAGTGCTGGGTCCGCTGTTATTTGTTATTTATATTAATGATTTGGATGAGAATTTAGGAGGCATGGTTAGTAAGTTTGCAGATGACACCAAGATTGGTGGCATTGTGGACAGTGAAGAAGGTTATCTAGGATTGCAACGGGATCTTGATAAATTGGGCCAGTGGGCCGATGAATGGCAGATGGAGTTTAATTTGGATAAATGTGAGGTGATGCATTTTGGTAGATCGAATCGGGCCAGGACCTACTCCGTTAATGGTAGGGCGTTGGGGAGAGTTATAGAACAAAGAGATCTAGGAGTACAGGTTCATAGCTCCTTGAAAGTGGAGTCACAGGTGGATAGGGTGGTGAAGCAGGCATTCGGCATGCTTGGTTTCATTGGTCAGAACATTGAATGCAGGAGTTGGGATGTCTTGTTGAAGTTGTACAGGGCATTGGTGAGGCCACACTTGGAGTACTGTGTACAGTTCTGGTCACCCTATTATAGAAAGGATATTATTAAACTAGAAAGAGTGCAGGAAAGATTTACTAGGATGCTACCAGGACTTGATGGTTTGACTTATAGGGAGAGGTTAGACAGACTGGGACTTTTTTCCCTGGAGAGTAGGAGGTTAAGGGGTGATCTTATAGAAGTCTATAAAATAATGAGGGGCATAGATAAGGTAGATAGTCAAAATCTTTTCCCAAAGGTAGGGGAGTCTATAACGAGGGGGCATAGATTTAAGGTGAGAGGGGAGAGATACAAAAGGGTCCAGAGGGGCAGTTTTTTCACTCAAAGGGTGGTGAGTGTCTGGAACGAGCTGCCAGAGGCAGTAGTAGAGGCAGGTACAATTTTGTCTTTTAAAAAGCATTTGGACAGTTACATGGGGAAGATGGGTATCGAGGGATATGGGCCAAGTGCAGGCAATTGGGACTAGCTTAGTGGTATAAACTGGGCGACATGGACATGTTGGGCCAAAGGGCCTGTTTCCATGTTGTAACTTCTATGATTCTACACTGTCCCATCAAACACTCCCAGGGCAGGTACAGGGTTAGATACAGAGTAAAGCTCCCTCTACACTGTCCCATCAAACACTCGCAGGGCAGGTACAGGGTTAGATACAGAGTAAAGCTCCCTCTACACTGTCCCATCAAACACTCCCCAGGGCAGGTACAGGGTTAGATACAGAGTAAAGCTCCCTCTACACTGTCCCATCAAACACTCCCGGGGGAGGTACAGGGTTAGATACAGAGTAAAGCTCCCTCTGCACTGTCCCATCAAACACTCCCAGGGCAGGTACAGCACGGGGTTAGATACAGAGTAAAGCTCCCTCTACACTGTCCCATCAAACACTCCCAGGGCAGGTACATGGTTAGATACAGAGTAAAGCTCCCTCTACATTGTCCCATCAAACACTCCCTGGGCAGGTACAGGGTTAGAAACAGAGTAAAGCTCCCTCTACACTGTCCCATCAACACTCCCAGGGCAGGTACAGCACGGGTTAGATACAGAGTAAAGCTCCCTCTACACTGTCCCATCAAAACACTCCCTGGGCAGGTACAGGGTTAGATACAGAGTAAAGCTCCCTCTACACTGTCCCATCAAACACTCCCTGGGCAGGTACAGGGTTAGATACAGAGTAAAGCTCCCTCTACACTGTCCCATCAAACACTCCCTGGGCAGGTACAGCACGGGTTAGATACAGAGTAAAGCTCCCTCTACACTGTCCCATCAAACACTCCCTGGGCAGGTACAGGGTTAGATACAGAGTAAAGCTCCCTCTACACTGTCCCATCAAACACTCCCTGGGCAGGGACAGCACGGGTTAGATACAGAGTAAAGCTCCCTCTACACTGTCCCATCAAACACTCCCAGGGCAGGTACAGCACGGGTTAGATACAGAGTAAAGCTCCTCTACACTGTCCCATCAAACACTCCCAGGGCAGGTACAGCACGGGTTAGATACAGAGTAAAGCTCCCTCTACACTGTCCCATCAAACACTCCCTGGGCAGGGACAGCACGGGTTAGATACAGAGTAAAGCTCCCTCTACACTGTCCCATCAAACACTCCCAGGGCAGGTACAGCACGGGTTAGATACAGAGTAAAGCTCCCTCTACACTGTCCCATCAAACACTCCCAGGGCAGGTACAGCACGAGTTAGATACAGAGTAAAGCTCCCTCTACACTGTCCCATCAAACACTCCCAGGGCAGGTACAGGTTAGATACAGAGTAAAGCTCCCTCTATACTGTCCCATCAAACACTCCCAGGGCAGGTACAGGGTTAGATACAGAGTAAAGCTCCTTCTTAGAGTCTTAAACTTAAACAAAGCCAATTACACAGATATGAGGGGTGAGTTGGCTAAGGTAGATTGGGAAATTAGATTAAAGGATATGATGGTCGATAAGCAATGGCGAACATTTAAAGAAATATTTCAATATTCTCAACAAATACGCATTCCATCCGTGGCTAACTAAAGAAGTTAATGGACAGTATTAGATTAAAAGAAGAGGCCTATAATGTTGCCAAGAAGAGTAGTGAGCCTGAGGATTGGGAGAGTTTCGAAACCAGCAAAGGATGACCAAAAAATTGATAAAAAGGGAGAAAATAGAATATGAAAGTAAACTAGCAAGAAATATAAAAACAGATTGTAAGAGCTTCTACAAGTTTGTAAAAAGGAAGAGAGTAGCAAAAGTAAACATTGGTTCCGTACAGACTGAGACAGGAGAAATTATAATGGGGAATCAGGAAATGGCAGAAACATTAAACAAATATTTTGTATCTGTCTTCACAGTAGAAGACACAAAAAACATACCAGAAATAGTGGGGAACCAAGGGCTAATGAGAGTGAGGAACTTAAAGTAATTAATATCAGTGGAGAAAAAGTACTGGACAAAGTAAATGGGACTAAAATCCGACAAATCCCCTGGACCTGACGATCTACATCCTAGGGTTCTAAAAGAGGAGGCTGCAGAGATAGTGGATGCATTGGTTATGATCTTCCAAAATTCCCTAGATTCTGGAACAGTCCCCTCGGATTGGAAGGCAGCAAATGTAACCCCGCTATTCAAGAAAGGAGGGAGAGAGAAAACAGGGAACTACAGGCCAGTTAGCCTGACATCAGTCGTCGGGAAAATGCTGGAATCCATTATTAAGGAAGTGGTAACAGGGCACTTAGAAAATCATAATATGATTAGGCAGAGTCAACATGGTTTTATGGAAGGGAAATCGTGTTTGACAAAATTGATGTAACTGGCAGGATAGATAAAGGGGAACCAGTGGATGTCGTATATTTGGATTTTCAAAAGGCATTCGATAAGGTGCCACATAAAAGGTTGTTACACAAGATAAGGCTCATGGGGTTGGGGGTAATATATTAGCATGGACAGAGGATTGGTTAACGGACAGAAAACAGAGAGTAGGGATAAAACGGGTCATTCTCAGGTTGGCAGGCTGTAACTAGTGGGGTACCGCAAGGATCAGTGCTTGGGCCTCAGCTATTTACAATCTATATTAATGACTTAGATGAAGGGACCGAGTGTAATGTATCCAAGTTTGCTGATGATACAAAGCTAGGTGGGAAAGTAAGCTGTGAGGAGGACACAAAGAGTCTGCAAAGGGATAGAGACAGGTTAAGTGAGTGGCAAGAAGGTGGCAGATGGAGTAAAATGTGGGGGAAATGTGAGGTTATTCACTTTGGTAGGAAGAATAGAAAAATAGAATATTTTTTAAATGGTGAGAAACTATTAAATGTTGGTGTTCAGAGGGATTTGGGTGTCCTCGTACAAGAAACACAAAAAGTTAACAGCAAGCAGTTAGGAAGGCAAATGGTATGTTGGCCTTTATTGCAAGGAGGTTGGAGTACAAGAGTAAGGAAGTCTTACTACAATTGTACAGGGCTTTGGTGAGACCACACCTGGAGAACTGTTTACAGTTTTGGTCTCCTTATCTAAGGAAGGATATACTTGCCTTAGAGGGGGTGCAACGAAGGTTCACTAGATTAATTCCTGGGATGAGAGGGTTGTCCTATGAGGAGAGATTGAGTAGAATGGGCCTATACTCTCTGGAGTTTAGAAGAATGGGAGGTGATCTCATTGAAACATATAAGATTCTGAGGGGGCTTGACAGAGTAGATGCTGAGAGGATGTTTCCCCTGGCTGAAGAGTCTAGAACTAGGGGACATAGTCTCAGGATAAGGGGTCGGCCATTTAAGACTGAGATGAGGAGGAATTTCTTCACTCAGAGGGTTGTGAATCTTTGGAATTCTCTACCCCAGAGGGCTGTGGATGCTGAGTCATTGAGTATATTCAAGACTGAGATCGATAGATTTTTGGACTCTCGGGGAATCAAGGGATATGGGGATCGGGCGGGAAAGTGGAGTTGAGGTTGAAGATCAGCCATGATCTGATTGAATGGGGGAGAAGGCTCGATGGGCCATATGGCCGACTCCTGCTCCTATTTCTTATTTTCTTATGTTCTACACTGTCCCATCAAACACTCCCAGGGCACTTACCAGCACGGGTTAGATACAGAGTAAAGCTCCCTCTACACTGTCCCATCAAACACTCCCAGGGCAGGTACAGCACGGGAATTCCAGAGCTTAGGGCCGAGGAAGCTGAAGGCACGGCCGCCAATGGTGGAGCGATTAAAATCGGGGATGTGCAAGAGGCCAGAATTGGAGGAGCGCAGAGATCTCGGAGGGTCGTAGGGCTGGAGGAGGTTACAGAGATAGGGAGGAGGGCGAGGCCATGGAGGGGATTACAGAGATAGGAGGGGGGTGAGGCCATGGAGGGTGTTACTGAGATGGGGAGGGGCGAGGCCATGGAGGGGGTTACAGAGATAGGGAGGCGGAGCCATGGAGAGGGGTGTTACAGAGATAGGGAGGGACGAGGCCATGGAGGGGGGGGGGTTACAGAGATAGGGAGGCAGGGCCATGGAGGGGGTTACAGAGATAGGGAGGGGGGACCATGGAGGGGGATACAGAGATAGGGAGGGGGGGGCCATGGAGGGGATACAGAGATAGGGAGCGGGGGCCATGGAGGGGGATACAGAGATAGGGAGGGGGGGCCATGGAGGGGATACAGAGATGGGGAGGGAGGGGGGCATGGAGGGGGTTACAGAGATGGGGAGGGGGGGCCATGGAGGGGGTTGCAGAGATAGGGAGGGGGGGCCATGGAGGGGGTTATAGAGATGGGAGGGGGGTTATAGAGATGGGGAGAGGGGGCCATGGAGGGGGTTACAGAGATGGGGAGGGGTGGCCATGGAGGGGGGTTACAGAGATAGGGAGGGGGGTCATGGAGGGGGTTAGAGATGGGGACGGGTGGCCATGGAGGGGGTTAGAGATGGGGGAGGGGGGCCATGGAGGGGGTTAGAGATAGGAGGGGGTCATGGAGGGGGGGTTAGAGATGGGGAGGGGGGCCATGGAGGGGGTTAGAGATGGGGAGGGGGGGCCATGGAGGGGGTTAGAGATGGGGAGGGGGGGCCATGGAGGGGGATAGAGTTGGGGAGGGGGGCCATGGAGGGGGTTAGAGATGGGGAGGGGGGCCATGGAGGGGGTTAGAGAGATGGGGAGGGGGGGTCATGGAGGGGGTTAGAGATGGGGAGGGGGCCATGGAGGGGGGTTAGAGATGGGGAGGGGGGGCCATGGAGGGGGTTAGAGAGATGGGGAGGGGGGGTCATGGAGGGGGTTAGAGATGGGGAGGGGGCCATGGAGGGGGTTAGAGATGGGGAGGGGGGGCCATGGAGGGGGTTAGAGAGATGGGGAGGGGGGGTCATGGAGGGGGTTAGAGATGGGGAGGGGGGGGTCATGGAGGGGGTTAGAGATGGGGAGGGGGCCATGGAGGGGGTTAGAGATGGGGAGGGGGCCATGGAGGGGGTTAGAGATGGGGAGGGGGGGCCATGGAGGGGGTTAGAGAGATGGGGAGGGGGGTCATGGAGGGGGTTACAGAGATGGGGAGGGGGTCATGGGAGGGGTTAGAGAGATGGGGAGGGGGCCATGGAGGGGGTTAGAGAGATGGGGAGGGGGGGTCATGGAGGGGGTTAGAGAGATGGGGAGGGGGGGGTCATGGAGGGGGTTAGAGATGGGGAGGGGGGGTCATGAAGGGGGTTAGAGATGGGGAGGGGGGTCATGGAGGGGGTTAGAGATGGGGGAGGGGGGGTCATGGAGGGGGTTAGAGAGATGGGAGGGGGTCATGGAGGGGTTAGAGATGGGGAGGGGGTTAGAGATGGGAGGGGGTCATGGAAATGCAAGTTGTTGTTGTCATTCCCCGGGCTCCAATCACATTTCCGGCAAAGGATAATGGGCAGCAGCGACCCCCAATCAATGGGGGAATGGCGAGGCCCGGCCACCAATCAGCAGCCGAGGGGGGCGGGACTAGAGCTCTGAACGCACTTACTCTGATTGACACTTGGCCTGACCAATCAGCATGTCACATTTTAAATACCACCAATCGCCGTAAGGTAGAGGGGCGGGAGTTTCATAGGCGGAAGGGAGAGCCCAGCCTTGATTGACAAGCACATTAACCAATCACATTGAAGCAGCGCGCATCGGTGTCCAATCCCGCGGGTGGGGCGGGATTTCCTTTGTTTTCCTTTCGATACATTTCAGCTTCCGGGAAACAAAAAGTATCAAAAAGGTAAAAAGATACAAAATATGGAGGGAATGAGAGAGAGAGAGAGAGAGGGAGATAGAGAGAGAGAGAGAGAGAGGAATAGAGAGAGAGAGAGAGAGGGATAGAGAGAGAGAGAGGGATAGAGAGAGAGAGAGAGAGGAATAGAGAGAGAGAGAGGGATAGAGAGAGAGAGAGAGAGAGGAATAGAGAGAGAGAGAGAGAGGGATAGAGAGAGAGAGAGAGGGATAGAGAGAGAGAGAGGGATAGAGAGAGAGAGAAGGATAGAGATAGAGAAAGAGAGACAGAGAGGGATAGAGAGAGAGAGGGATAGAGAGAGGGATAGGGATAGAGAGATAGAGAGAGAGAGAGAGAGGGATAGAGAGAGAGAGAGAGGGATAGAGAGAGAGAGAAGGATAGAGATAGAGAAAGAGAGATAGAGAGGGATAGAGAGAGAGAGAGAGGGATAGAGAGAGAGAGAGAGAGGGAGGGATAGAGAGAGAGAGAGGGATAGAGAGAGAGAGAGAGGGATAGAGAGAGAGGGATAGAGAGAGAGAGAGAGGGATAGAGAGAGAGAGAGAGAGGGATAGAGAGAGAGAGAGAGAGGGATAGAGAGAGAGAGAGGAATAGAGAGAGAGAGAGAGAGGGATAGAGAGAGAGAGAGGGATAGAGAGAA